>NW_025728775.1:600000-770051 GCF_021461385.2 Schistocerca piceifrons | reverse complement strand
ACGTGATAACCGCTACACCACGGAAACTGCTTGTGTGCACCTTACTTCACAGACAACTTGTAGTGATGTTGCCATGGTAACTAAAAAATTCAATAAATGTGGTACTTGCAAAACGAAGGGACATGCAGCAGATCCACACACGACGTGGCTCATTGGAGGACAATACGACATAGGCAGGAAAATACTGTTCCCGCCCGGGATCGAACCGGGGACCTTCTGCGTGTGAAGCAGACGTGATAACCGCTACACTACGGAAACGACGGACCCCAGGAGTCCATCCTTGTTCACTCGAACTTGCCTCAGACTTTCTCTCGTCCGCGAATGCACACACGACAGTTCTTTTGTCAGCCTGGAACCCATCACAGCCGAGGGCTCAAGAAGTCTTCGGGGTGCTCGAGAGGGTGTCTGCCGTAGCACCCCTAACGAGATAGCGGCGTTTCGCGCAGTCGTTATTGCAAGTCATATCAGCAAAAGCAATCACTTTCTCAGCAGCAGGCAGTGCGAGCCCAGCGGCAGCTCTACATGAAGGTACCAGTAGCCCAGGAAGGCCGCCGACCGCGGGAATTCGCACCGCCCCCATCCCGCCAGCGTACACGAGACTTCCAGGGCACCCTGGACGACATCGAGGGACTGGAATAATTGGCATTCGCCGTGTCACAGGGCTCGTTGGTCTAGGGGTATGATTCCTGCTTAGGGTTCAGGAGGTCCCGGGTTCAAATCCCGGACGAGCCCTAGCGTTTTGTGCAAACTGATCGCACGTCAGTGGCTGAGTCAGCGCAAAAAGCTCGCCGTCAATATCAAATGAATTTCTTATTCGATGTGAGCAATTGACACTCGGGTCCGACGCGTGAAGGCGATTACGAAGGTTTCGGGTACAGATGGTAGCAGATGCATGTTAGTACGTCTTGCTTAAAGTGATGAAAAAGTGTTTCCGCCCGGGATCGAACCGGGGACCTTCTGCGTGTTAGGCAGACGTGATAACCGCTACACCACGGAAACTGCTTGTGTGCACCTTACTTCACAGACAACTTGTAGTGATGTTGCCATGGTAACTAAAAAATTCAATAAATGTGGTACTTGCAAAACGAAGGGACATGCAGCAGATCCACACACGACGTGGCTCATTGGAGGACAATACGACATAGGCAGGAAAATACTGTTCCCGCCCGGGATCGAACCGGGGACCTTCTGCGTGTGAAGCAGACGTGATAACCGCTACACTACGGAAACGACGGACCCCAGGAGTCCATCCTTGTTCACTCGAACTTGCCTCAGACTTTCTCTCGTCCGCGAATGCACACACGACAGTTCTTTTGTCAGCCTGGAACCCATCACAGCCGAGGGCTCAAGAAGTCTTCGGGGTGCTCGAGAGGGTGTCTGCCGTAGCACCCCTAACGAGATAGCGGCGTTTCGCGCAGTCGTTATTGCAAGTCATATCAGCAAAAGCAATCACTTTCTCAGCAGCAGGCAGTGCGAGCCCAGCGGCAGCTCTACATGAAGGTACCAGTAGCCCAGGAAGGCCGCCGACCGCGGGAATTCGCACCGCCCCCATCCCGCCAGCGTACACGAGACTTCCAGGGCACCCTGGACGACATCGAGGGACTGGAATAATTGGCATTCGCCGTGTCACAGGGCTCGTTGGTCTAGGGGTATGATTCCTGCTTAGGGTTCAGGAGGTCCCGGGTTCAAATCCCGGACGAGCCCTAGCGTTTTGTGCAAACTGATCGCACGTCAGTGGCTGAGTCAGCGCAAAAAGCTCGCCGTCAATATCAAATGAATTTCTTATTCGATGTGAGCAATTGACACTCGGGTCCGACGCGTGAAGGCGATTACGAAGGTTTCGGGTACAGATGGTAGCAGATGCATGTTAGTACGTCTTGCTTAAAGTGATGAAAAAGTGTTTCCGCCCGGGATCGAACCGGGGACCTTCTGCGTGTTAGGCAGACGTGATAACCGCTACACCACGGAAACTGCTTGTGTGCACCTTACTTCACAGACAACTTGTAGTGATGTTGCCATCGTAACTAAAAAATTCAATAAATGTGGTACTTGCAAAACGAAGGGACATGCAGCAGATCCACACACGACGTGGCTCATTGGAGGACAATACGACATAGGCAGGAAAATACTGTTCCCGCCCGGGATCGAACCGGGGACCTTCTGCGTGTGAAGCAGACGTGATAACCGCTACACTACGGAAACGACGGACCCCAGGAGTCCATCCTTGTTCACTCGAACTTGCCTCAGACTTTCTCTCGTCCGCGAATGCACACACGACAGTTCTTTTGTCAGCCTGGAACCCATCACAGCCGAGGGCTCAAGAAGTCTTCGGGGTGCTCGAGGGTGTCTGCCGTAGCACCCCTAACGAGATAGCGCGTTTCGCGCAGTCGTTATTGCAAGTCATATCAGCAAAAGCAATCACTTTCTCAGCAGCAGGCAGTGCGAGCCCCAGCGGCAGCTCTACATGAAGGTACCAGTAGCCCAGGAAGGCCGCCGACCGCGGGAATTCGCACCGCCCCCATCCCGCCAGCGTACACGAGACTTCCAGGGCACCCTGGACGACATCGAGGGACTGGAATAATTGGCATTCGCCGTGTCCACAGGGCTCGTTGGTCTAGGGTATTGATTCCTGCTTAGGGTGCAGGAGGTCCCGGGTTTCAAATCCCGGACGAGCCCTAGCGTTTTGTGCAAACTGATCGCACGTCAGTGGCTGAGTCAGCGCAAAAAGCTCGCCGTCAATATCAAATGAATTTCTTATTCGATGTGAGCAATTGACACTCGGGTCCGACGCGTGAAGGCGATTACGAAGGTTTCGGGTACAGATGGTAGCAGATGCATGTTAGTACGTCTTGCTTAAAGTGATGAAAAAGTGTTTCCGCCCGGGATCGAACCGGGGACCTTCTGCGTGTTAGGCTGACGTGATAACCGCTACACCACGGAAACTGCTTGTGTGCACCTTACTTCACAGACAACTTGTAGTGATGTTGCCATGGTAACTAAAAAATTCAATAAATGTGGTACTTGCAAAACGAAGGGACATGCAGCAGATCCACACACGACGTGGCTCATTGGAGGACAATACGACATAGGCAGGAAAATACTGTTCCCGCCCGGGATCGAACCGGGGACCTTCTGCGTGTGAAGCAGACGTGATAACCGCTACACTACGGAAACGACGGACCCCAGGAGTCCATCCTTGTTCACTCGAACTTGCCTCAGACTTTCTCTCGTCCGCGAATGCACACACGACAGTTCTTTTGTCAGCCTGGAACCCATCACAGCCGAGGGCTCAAGAAGTCTTCGGGGTGCTCGAGAGGGTGTCTGCCGTAGCACCCCTAACGAGATAGCGGCGTTTCGCGCAGTCGTTATTGCAAGTCATATCAGCAAAAGCAATCACTTTCTCAGCAGCAGGCAGTGCGAGCCCAGCGGCAGCTCTACATGAAGGTACCAGTAGCCCAGGAAGGCCGCCGACCGCGGGAATTCGCACCGCCCCCATCCCGCCAGCGTACACGAGACTTCCAGGGCACCCTGGACGACATCGAGGGACTGGAATAATTGGCATTCGCCGTGTCACAGGGCTCGTTGGTCTAGGGGTATGATTCCTGCTTAGGGTTCAGGAGGTCCCGGGTTCAAATCCCGGACGAGCCCTAGCGTTTTGTGCAAACTGATCGCACGTCAGTGGCTGAGTCAGCGCAAAAAGCTCGCCGTCAATATCAAATGAATTTCTTATTCGATGTGAGCAATTGACACTCGGGTCCGACGCGTGAAGGCGATTACGAAGGTTTCGGGTACAGATGGTAGCAGATGCATGTTAGTACGTCTTGCTTAAAGTGATGAAAAAGTGTTTCCGCCCGGGATCGAACCGGGGACCTTCTGCGTGTTAGGCAGACGTGATAACCGCTACACCACGGAAACTGCTTGTGTGCACCTTACTTCACAGACAACTTGTAGTGATGTTGCCATGGTAACTAAAAAATTCAATAAATGTGGTACTTGCAAAACGAAGGGACATGCAGCAGATCCACACACGACGTGGCTCATTGGAGGACAATACGACATAGGCAGGAAAATACTGTTCCCGCCCGGGATCGAACCGGGGACCTTCTGCGTGTGAAGCAGACGTGATAACCGCTACACTACGGAAACGACGGACCCCAGGAGTCCATCCTTGTTCACTCGAACTTGCCTCAGACTTTCTCTCGTCCGCGAATGCACACACGACAGTTCTTTTGTCAGCCTGGAACCCATCACAGCCGAGGGCTCAAGAAGTCTTCGGGGTGCTCGAGAGGGTGTCTGCCGTAGCACCCCTAACGAGATAGCGGCGTTTCGCGCAGTCGTTATTGCAAGTCATATCAGCAAAAGCAATCACTTTCTCAGCAGCAGGCAGTGCGAGCCCAGCGGCAGCTCTACATGAAGGTACCAGTAGCCCAGGAAGGCCGCCGACCGCGGGAATTCGCACCGCCCCCATCCCGCCAGCGTACACGAGACTTCCAGGGCACCCTGGACGACATCGAGGGACTGGAATAATTGGCATTCGCCGTGTCACAGGGCTCGTTGGTCTAGGGGTATGATTCCTGCTTAGGGTTCAGGAGGTCCCGGGTTCAAATCCCGGACGAGCCCTAGCGTTTTGTGCAAACTGATCGCACGTCAGTGGCTGAGTCAGCGCAAAAAGCTCGCCGTCAATATCAAATGAATTTCTTATTCGATGTGAGCAATTGACACTCGGGTCCGACGCGTGAAGGCGATTACGAAGGTTTCGGGTACAGATGGTAGCAGATGCATGTTAGTACGTCTTGCTTAAAGTGATGAAAAAGTGTTTCCGCCCGGGATCGAACCGGGGACCTTCTGCGTGTTAGGCAGACGTGATAACCGCTACACCACGGAAACTGCTTGTGTGCACCTTACTTCACAGACAACTTGTAGTGATGTTGCCATCGTAACTAAAAAATTCAATAAATGTGGTACTTGCAAAACGAAGGGACATGCAGCAGATCCACACACGACGTGGCTCATTGGAGGACAATACGACATAGGCAGGAAAATACTGTTCCCGCCCGGGATCGAACCGGGGACCTTCTGCGTGTGAAGCAGACGTGATAACCGCTACACTACGGAAACGACGGACCCCAGGAGTCCATCCTTGTTCACTCGAACTTGCCTCAGACTTTCTCTCGTCCGCGAATGCACACACGACAGTTCTTTTGTCAGCCTGGAACCCATCACAGCCGAGGGCTCAAGAAGTCTTCGGGGTGCTCGAGAGGGTGTCTGCCGTAGCACCCCTAACGAGATAGCGGCGTTTCGCGCAGTCGTTATTGCAAGTCATATCAGCAAAAGCAATCACTTTCTCAGCAGCAGGCAGTGCGAGCCCAGCGGCAGCTCTACATGAAGGTACCAGTAGCCCAGGAAGGCCGCCGACCGCGGGAATTCGCACCGCCCCCATCCCGCCAGCGTACACGAGACTTCCAGGGCACCCTGGACGACATCGAGGGACTGGAATAATTGGCATTCGCCGTGTCACAGGGCTCGTTGGTCTAGGGGTATGATTCCTGCTTAGGGTGCAGGAGGTCCCGGGTTCAAATCCCGGACGAGCCCTAGCGTTTTGTGCAAACTGATCGCACGTCAGTGGCTGAGTCAGCGCAAAAAGCTCGCCGTCAATATCAAATGAATTTCTTATTCGATGTGAGCAATTGACACTCGGGTCCGACGCGTGAAGGCGATTACGAAGGTTTCGGGTACAGATGGTAGCAGATGCATGTTAGTACGTCTTGCTTAAAGTGATGAAAAAGTGTTTCCGCCCGGGATCGAACCGGGGACCTTCTGCGTGTTAGGCTGACGTGATAACCGCTACACCACGGAAACTGCTTGTGTGCACCTTACTTCACAGACAACTTGTAGTGATGTTGCCATGGTAACTAAAAAATTCAATAAATGTGGTACTTGCAAAACGAAGGGACATGCAGCAGATCCACACACGACGTGGCTCATTGGAGGACAATACGACATAGGCAGGAAAATACTGTTCCCGCCCGGGATCGAACCGGGGACCTTCTGCGTGTGAAGCAGACGTGATAACCGCTACACTACGGAAACGACGGACCCCAGGAGTCCATCCTTGTTCACTCGAACTTGCCTCAGACTTTCTCTCGTCCGCGAATGCACACACGACAGTTCTTTTGTCAGCCTGGAACCCATCACAGCCGAGGGCTCAAGAAGTCTTCGGGGTGCTCGAGAGGGTGTCTGCCGTAGCACCCCTAACGAGATAGCGGCGTTTCGCGCAGTCGTTATTGCAAGTCATATCAGCAAAAGCAATCACTTTCTCAGCAGCAGGCAGTGCGAGCCCAGCGGCAGCTCTACATGAAGGTACCAGTAGCCCAGGAAGGCCGCCGACCGCGGGAATTCGCACCGCCCCCATCCCGCCAGCGTACACGAGACTTCCAGGGCACCCTGGACGACATCGAGGGACTGGAATAATTGGCATTCGCCGTGTCACAGGGCTCGTTGGTCTAGGGGTATGATTCCTGCTTAGGGTTCAGGAGGTCCCGGGTTCAAATCCCGGACGAGCCCTAGCGTTTTGTGCAAACTGATCGCACGTCAGTGGCTGAGTCAGCGCAAAAAGCTCGCCGTCAATATCAAATGAATTTCTTATTCGATGTGAGCAATTGACACTCGGGTCCGACGCGTGAAGGCGATTACGAAGGTTTCGGGTACAGATGGTAGCAGATGCATGTTAGTACGTCTTGCTTAAAGTGATGAAAAAGTGTTTCCGCCCGGGATCGAACCGGGGACCTTCTGCGTGTTAGGCAGACGTGATAACCGCTACACCACGGAAACTGCTTGTGTGCACCTTACTTCACAGACAACTTGTAGTGATGTTGCCATGGTAACTAAAAAATTCAATAAATGTGGTACTTGCAAAACGAAGGGACATGCAGCAGATCCACACACGACGTGGCTCATTGGAGGACAATACGACATAGGCAGGAAAATACTGTTCCCGCCCGGGATCGAACCGGGGACCTTCTGCGTGTGAAGCAGACGTGATAACCGCTACACTACGGAAACGACGGACCCCAGGAGTCCATCCTTGTTCACTCGAACTTGCCTCAGACTTTCTCTCGTCCGCGAATGCACACACGACAGTTCTTTTGTCAGCCTGGAACCCATCACAGCCGAGGGCTCAAGAAGTCTTCGGGGTGCTCGAGAGGGTGTCTGCCGTAGCACCCCTAACGAGATAGCGGCGTTTCGCGCAGTCGTTATTGCAAGTCATATCAGCAAAAGCAATCACTTTCTCAGCAGCAGGCAGTGCGAGCCCAGCGGCAGCTCTACATGAAGGTACCAGTAGCCCAGGAAGGCCGCCGACCGCGGGAATTCGCACCGCCCCCATCCCGCCAGCGTACACGAGACTTCCAGGGCACCCTGGACGACATCGAGGGACTGGAATAATTGGCATTCGCCGTGTCACAGGGCTCGTTGGTCTAGGGGTATGATTCCTGCTTAGGGTGCAGGAGGTCCCGGGTTCAAATCCCGGACGAGCCCTAGCGTTTTGTGCAAACTGATCGCACGTCAGTGGCTGAGTCAGCGCAAAAAGCTCGCCGTCAATATCAAATGAATTTCTTATTCGATGTGAGCAATTGACACTCGGGTCCGACGCGTGAAGGCGATTACGAAGGTTTCGGGTACAGATGGTAGCAGATGCATGTTAGTACGTCTTGCTTAAAGTGATGAAAAAGTGTTTCCGCCCGGGATCGAACCGGGGACCTTCTGCGTGTTAGGCAGACGTGATAACCGCTACACCACGGAAACTGCTTTTGTGCACCTTACTTCACAGACAACTTGTAGTGATGTTGCCATCGTAACTAAAAAATTCAATAAATGTGGTACTTGCAAAACGAAGGGACATGCAGCAGATCCACACACGACGTGGCTCATTGGAGGACAATACGACATAGGCAGGAAAATACTGTTCCCGCCCGGGATCGAACCGGGGACCTTCTGCGTGTGAAGCAGACGTGATAACCGCTACACTACGGAAACGACGGACCCCAGGAGTCCATCCTTGTTCACTCGAACTTGCCTCAGACTTTCTCTCGTCCGCGAATGCACACACGACAGTTCTTTTGTCAGCCTGGAACCCATCACAGCCGAGGGCTCAAGAAGTCTTCGGGGTGCTCGAGAGGGTGTCTGCCGTAGCACCCCTAACGAGATAGCGGCGTTTCGCGCAGTCGTTATTGCAAGTCATATCAGCAAAAGCAATCACTTTCTCAGCAGCAGGCAGTGCGAGCCCAGCGGCAGCTCTACATGAAGGTACCAGTAGCCCAGGAAGGCCGCCGACCGCGGGAATTCGCACCGCCCCCATCCCGCCAGCGTACACGAGACTTCCAGGGCACCCTGGACGACATCGAGGGACTGGAATAATTGGCATTCGCCGTGTCACAGGGCTCGTTGGTCTAGGGGTATGATTCCTGCTTAGGGTTCAGGAGGTCCCGGGTTCAAATCCCGGACGAGCCCTAGCGTTTTGTGCAAACTGATCGCACGTCAGTGGCTGAGTCAGCGCAAAAAGCTCGCCGTCAATATCAAATGAATTTCTTATTCGATGTGAGCAATTGACACTCGGGTCCGACGCGTGAAGGCGATTACGAAGGTTTCGGGTACAGATGGTAGCAGATGCATGTTAGTACGTCTTGCTTAAAGTGATGAAAAAGTGTTTCCGCCCGGGATCGAACCGGGGACCTTCTGCGTGTTAGGCAGACGTGATAACCGCTACACCACGGAAACTGCTTGTGTGCACCTTACTTCACAGACAACTTGTAGTGATGTTGCCATCGTAACTAAAAAATTCAATAAATGTGGTACTTGCAAAACGAAGGGACATGCAGCAGATCCACACACGACGTGGCTCATTGGAGGACAATACGACATAGGCAGGAAAATACTGTTCCCGCCCGGGATCGAACCGGGGACCTTCTGCGTGTGAAGCAGACGTGATAACCGCTACACTACGGAAACGACGGACCCCAGGAGTCCATCCTTGTTCACTCGAACTTGCCTCAGACTTTCTCTCGTCCGCGAATGCACACACGACAGTTCTTTTGTCAGCCTGGAACCCATCACAGCCGAGGGCTCAAGAAGTCTTCGGGGTGCTCGAGAGGGTGTCTGCCGTAGCACCCCTAACGAGATAGCGGCGTTTCGCGCAGTCGTTATTGCAAGTCATATCAGCAAAAGCAATCACTTTCTCAGCAGCAGGCAGTGCGAGCCCAGCGGCAGCTCTACATGAAGGTACCAGTAGCCCAGGAAGGCCGCCGACCGCGGGAATTCGCACCGCCCCCATCCCGCCAGCGTACACGAGACTTCCAGGGCACCCTGGACGACATCGAGGGACTGGAATAATTGGCATTCGCCGTGTCACAGGGCTCGTTGGTCTAGGGGTATGATTCCTGCTTAGGGTTCAGGAGGTCCCGGGTTCAAATCCCGGACGAGCCCTAGCGTTTTGTGCAAACTGATCGCACGTCAGTGGCTGAGTCAGCGCAAAAAGCTCGCCGTCAATATCAAATGAATTTCTTATTCGATGTGAGCAATTGACACTCGGGTCCGACGCGTGAAGGCGATTACGAAGGTTTCGGGTACAGATGGTAGCAGATGCATGTTAGTACGTCTTGCTTAAAGTGATGAAAAAGTGTTTCCGCCCGGGATCGAACCGGGGACCTTCTGCGTGTTAGGCAGACGTGATAACCGCTACACCACGGAAACTGCTTGTGTGCACCTTACTTCACAGACAACTTGTAGTGATGTTGCCATCGTAACTAAAAAATTCAATAAATGTGGTACTTGCAAAACGAAGGGACATGCAGCAGATCCACACACGACGTGGCTCATTGGAGGACAATACGACATAGGCAGGAAAATACTGTTCCCGCCCGGGATCGAACCGGGGACCTTCTGCGTGTGAAGCAGACGTGATAACCGCTACACTACGGAAACGACGGACCCCAGGAGTCCATCCTTGTTCACTCGAACTTGCCTCAGACTTTCTCTCGTCCGCGAATGCACACACGACAGTTCTTTTGTCAGCCTGGAACCCATCACAGCCGAGGGCTCAAGAAGTCTTCGGGGTGCTCGAGAGGGTGTCTGCCGTAGCACCCCTAACGAGATAGCGGCGTTTCGCGCAGTCGTTATTGCAAGTCATATCAGCAAAAGCAATCACTTTCTCAGCAGCAGGCAGTGCGAGCCCAGCGGCAGCTCTACATGAAGGTACCAGTAGCCCAGGAAGGCCGCCGACCGCGGGAATTCGCACCGCCCCCATCCCGCCAGCGTACACGAGACTTCCAGGGCACCCTGGACGACATCGAGGGACTGGAATAATTGGCATTCGCCGTGTCACAGGGCTCGTTGGTCTAGGGGTATGATTCCTGCTTAGGGTGCAGGAGGTCCCGGGTTCAAATCCCGGACGAGCCCTAGCGTTTTGTGCAAACTGATCGCACGTCAGTGGCTGAGTCAGCGCAAAAAGCTCGCCGTCAATATCAAATGAATTTCTTATTCGATGTGAGCAATTGACACTCGGGTCCGACGCGTGAAGGCGATTACGAAGGTTTCGGGTACAGATGGTAGCAGATGCATGTTAGTACGTCTTGCTTAAAGTGATGAAAAAGTGTTTCCGCCCGGGATCGAACCGGGGACCTTCTGCGTGTTAGGCAGACGTGATAACCGCTACACCACGGAAACTGCTTGTGTGCACCTTACTTCACAGACAACTTGTAGTGATGTTGCCATGGTAACTAAAAAATTCAATAAATGTGGTACTTGCAAAACGAAGGGACATGCAGCAGATCCACACACGACGTGGCTCATTGGAGGACAATACGACATAGGCAGGAAAATACTGTTCCCGCCCGGGATCGAACCGGGGACCTTCTGCGTGTGAAGCAGACGTGATAACCGCTACACTACGGAAACGACGGACCCCAGGAGTCCATCCTTGTTCACTCGAACTTGCCTCAGACTTTCTCTCGTCCGCGAATGCACACACGACAGTTCTTTTGTCAGCCTGGAACCCATCACAGCCGAGGGCTCAAGAAGTCTTCGGGGTGCTCGAGAGGGTGTCTGCCGTAGCACCCCTAACGAGATAGCGGCGTTTCGCGCAGTCGTTATTGCAAGTCATATCAGCAAAAGCAATCACTTTCTCAGCAGCAGGCAGTGCGAGCCCAGCGGCAGCTCTACATGAAGGTACCAGTAGCCCAGGAAGGCCGCCGACCGCGGGAATTCGCACCGCCCCCATCCCGCCAGCGTACACGAGACTTCCAGGGCACCCTGGACGACATCGAGGGACTGGAATAATTGGCATTCGCCGTGTCACAGGGCTCGTTGGTCTAGGGGTATGATTCCTGCTTAGGGTGCAGGAGGTCCCGGGTTCAAATCCCGGACGAGCCCTAGCGTTTTGTGCAAACTGATCGCACGTCAGTGGCTGAGTCAGCGCAAAAAGCTCGCCGTCAATATCAAATGAATTTCTTATTCGATGTGAGCAATTGACACTCGGGTCCGACGCGTGAAGGCGATTACGAAGGTTTCGGGTACAGATGGTAGCAGATGCATGTTAGTACGTCTTGCTTAAAGTGATGAAAAAGTGTTTCCGCCCGGG
Organism: Schistocerca piceifrons; assembly: GCF_021461385.2. Lineage (NCBI taxonomy): Eukaryota > Metazoa > Arthropoda > Insecta > Orthoptera > Acrididae > Schistocerca > Schistocerca piceifrons. The sequence continues at coordinate 758,419 of NW_025728775.1, read as the reverse complement.
ATCGAACCGGGGACCTTCTGCGTGTTAGGCAGACGTGATAACCGCTACACCACGGAAACTGCTTTTGTGCACCTTACTTCACAGACAACTTGTAGTGATGTTGCCATCGTAACTAAAAAATTCAATAAATGTGGTACTTGCAAAACGAAGGGACATGCAGCAGATCCACACACGACGTGGCTCATTGGAGGACAATACGACATAGGCAGGAAAATACTGTTCCCGCCCGGGATTGAACCGGGGACCTTCTGCGTGTGAAGCAGACGTGATAACCGCTACACTACGGAAACGACGGACCCCAGGAGTCCATCCTTGTTCACTCGAACTTGCCTCAGACTTTCTCTCGTCCGCGAATGCACACACGACAGTTCTTTTGTCAGCCTGGAACCCATCACAGCCGAGGGCTCAAGAAGTCTTCGGGGTGCTCGAGAGGGTGTCTGCCGTAGCACCCCTAACGAGATAGCGGCGTTTCGCGCAGTCGTTATTGCAAGTCATATCAGCAAAAGCAATCACTTTCTCAGCAGCAGGCAGTGCGAGCCCAGCGGCAGCTCTACATGAAGGTACCAGTAGCCCAGGAAGGCCGCCGACCGCGGGAATTCGCACCGCCCCCATCCCGCCAGCGTACACGAGACTTCCAGGGCACCCTGGACGACATCGAGGGACTGGAATAATTGGCATTCGCCGTGTCACAGGGCTCGTTGGTCTAGGGGTATGATTCCTGCTTAGGGTTCAGGAGGTCCCGGGTTCAAATCCCGGACGAGCCCTAGCGTTTTGTGCAAACTGATCGCACGTCAGTGGCTGAGTCAGCGCAAAAAGCTCGCCGTCAATATCAAATGAATTTCTTATTCGATGTGAGCAATTGACACTCGGGTCCGACGCGTGAAGGCGATTACGAAGGTTTCGGGTACAGATGGTAGCAGATGCATGTTAGTACGTCTTGCTTAAAGTGATGAAAAAGTGTTTCCGCCCGGGATCGAACCGGGGACCTTCTGCGTGTTAGGCAGACGTGATAACCGCTACACCACGGAAACTGCTTGTGTGCACCTTACTTCACAGACAACTTGTAGTGATGTTGCCATCGTAACTAAAAAATTCAATAAATGTGGTACTTGCAAAACGAAGGGACATGCAGCAGATCCACACACGACGTGGCTCATTGGAGGACAATACGACATAGGCAGGAAAATACTGTTCCCGCCCGGGATCGAACCGGGGACCTTCTGCGTGTGAAGCAGACGTGATAACCGCTACACTACGGAAACGACGGACCCCAGGAGTCCATCCTTGTTCACTCGAACTTGCCTCAGACTTTCTCTCGTCCGCGAATGCACACACGACAGTTCTTTTGTCAGCCTGGAACCCATCACAGCCGAGGGCTCAAGAAGTCTTCGGGGTGCTCGAGAGGGTGTCTGCCGTAGCACCCCTAACGAGATAGCGGCGTTTCGCGCAGTCGTTATTGCAAGTCATATCAGCAAAAGCAATCACTTTCTCAGCAGCAGGCAGTGCGAGCCCAGCGGCAGCTCTACATGAAGGTACCAGTAGCCCAGGAAGGCCGCCGACCGCGGGAATTCGCACCGCCCCCATCCCGCCAGCGTACACGAGACTTCCAGGGCACCCTGGACGACATCGAGGGACTGGAATAATTGGCATTCGCCGTGTCACAGGGCTCGTTGGTCTAGGGGTATGATTCCTGCTTAGGGTTCAGGAGGTCCCGGGTTCAAATCCCGGACGAGCCCTAGCGTTTTGTGCAAACTGATCGCACGTCAGTGGCTGAGTCAGCGCAAAAAGCTCGCCGTCAATATCAAATGAATTTCTTATTCGATGTGAGCAATTGACACTCGGGTCCGACGCGTGAAGGCGATTACGAAGGTTTCGGGTACAGATGGTAGCAGATGCATGTTAGTACGTCTTGCTTAAAGTGATGAAAAAGTGTTTCCGCCCGGGATCGAACCGGGGACCTTCTGCGTGTTAGGCAGACGTGATAACCGCTACACCACGGAAACTGCTTGTGTGCACCTTACTTCACAGACAACTTGTAGTGATGTTGCCATCGTAACTAAAAAATTCAATAAATGTGGTACTTGCAAAACGAAGGGACATGCAGCAGATCCACACACGACGTGGCTCATTGGAGGACAATACGACATAGGCAGGAAAATACTGTTCCCGCCCGGGATCGAACCGGGGACCTTCTGCGTGTGAAGCAGACGTGATAACCGCTACACTACGGAAACGACGGACCCCAGGAGTCCATCCTTGTTCACTCGAACTTGCCTCAGACTTTCTCTCGTCCGCGAATGCACACACGACAGTTCTTTTGTCAGCCTGGAACCCATCACAGCCGAGGGCTCAAGAAGTCTTCGGGGTGCTCGAGAGGGTGTCTGCCGTAGCACCCCTAACGAGATAGCGGCGTTTCGCGCAGTCGTTATTGCAAGTCATATCAGCAAAAGCAATCACTTTCTCAGCAGCAGGCAGTGCGAGCCCAGCGGCAGCTCTACATGAAGGTACCAGTAGCCCAGGAAGGCCGCCGACCGCGGGAATTCGCACCGCCCCCATCCCGCCAGCGTACACGAGACTTCCAGGGCACCCTGGACGACATCGAGGGACTGGAATAATTGGCATTCGCCGTGTCACAGGGCTCGTTGGTCTAGGGGTATGATTCCTGCTTAGGGTTCAGGAGGTCCCGGGTTCAAATCCCGGACGAGCCCTAGCGTTTTGTGCAAACTGATCGCACGTCAGTGGCTGAGTCAGCGCAAAAAGCTCGCCGTCAATATCAAATGAATTTCTTATTCGATGTGAGCAATTGACACTCGGGTCCGACGCGTGAAGGCGATTACGAAGGTTTCGGGTACAGATGGTAGCAGATGCATGTTAGTACGTCTTGCTTAAAGTGATGAAAAAGTGTTTCCGCCCGGGATCGAACCGGGGACCTTCTGCGTGTTAGGCAGACGTGATAACCGCTACACCACGGAAACTGCTTGTGTGCACCTTACTTCACAGACAACTTGTAGTGATGTTGCCATCGTAACTAAAAAATTCAATAAATGTGGTACTTGCAAAACGAAGGGACATGCAGCAGATCCACACACGACGTGGCTCATTGGAGGACAATACGACATAGGCAGGAAAATACTGTTCCCGCCCGGGATCGAACCGGGGACCTTCTGCGTGTGAAGCAGACGTGATAACCGCTACACTACGGAAACGACGGACCCCAGGAGTCCATCCTTGTTCACTCGAACTTGCCTCAGACTTTCTCTCGTCCGCGAATGCACACACGACAGTTCTTTTGTCAGCCTGGAACCCATCACAGCCGAGGGCTCAAGAAGTCTTCGGGGTGCTCGAGAGGGTGTCTGCCGTAGCACCCCTAACGAGATAGCGGCGTTTCGCGCAGTCGTTATTGCAAGTCATATCAGCAAAAGCAATCACTTTCTCAGCAGCAGGCAGTGCGAGCCCAGCGGCAGCTCTACATGAAGGTACCAGTAGCCCAGGAAGGCCGCCGACCGCGGGAATTCGCACCGCCCCCATCCCGCCAGCGTACACGAGACTTCCAGGGCACCCTGGACGACATCGAGGGACTGGAATAATTGGCATTCGCCGTGTCACAGGGCTCGTTGGTCTAGGGGTATGATTCCTGCTTAGGGTTCAGGAGGTCCCGGGTTCAAATCCCGGACGAGCCCTAGCGTTTTGTGCAAACTGATCGCACGTCAGTGGCTGAGTCAGCGCAAAAAGCTCGCCGTCAATATCAAATGAATTTCTTATTCGATGTGAGCAATTGACACTCGGGTCCGACGCGTGAAGGCGATTACGAAGGTTTCGGGTACAGATGGTAGCAGATGCATGTTAGTACGTCTTGCTTAAAGTGATGAAAAAGTGTTTCCGCCCGGGATCGAACCGGGGACCTTCTGCGTGTTAGGCAGACGTGATAACCGCTACACCACGGAAACTGCTTGTGTGCACCTTACTTCACAGACAACTTGTAGTGATGTTGCCATCGTAACTAAAAAATTCAATAAATGTGGTACTTGCAAAACGAAGGGACATGCAGCAGATCCACACACGACGTGGCTCATTGGAGGACAATACGACATAGGCAGGAAAATACTGTTCCCGCCCGGGATCGAACCGGGGACCTTCTGCGTGTGAAGCAGACGTGATAACCGCTACACTACGGAAACGACGGACCCCAGGAGTCCATCCTTGTTCACTCGAACTTGCCTCAGACTTTCTCTCGTCCGCGAATGCACACACGACAGTTCTTTTGTCAGCCTGGAACCCATCACAGCCGAGGGCTCAAGAAGTCTTCGGGGTGCTCGAGAGGGTGTCTGCCGTAGCACCCCTAACGAGATAGCGGCGTTTCGCGCAGTCGTTATTGCAAGTCATATCAGCAAAAGCAATCACTTTCTCAGCAGCAGGCAGTGCGAGCCCAGCGGCAGCTCTACATGAAGGTACCAGTAGCCCAGGAAGGCCGCCGACCGCGGGAATTCGCACCGCCCCCATCCCGCCAGCGTACACGAGACTTCCAGGGCACCCTGGACGACATCGAGGGACTGGAATAATTGGCATTCGCCGTGTCACAGGGCTCGTTGGTCTAGGGGTATGATTCCTGCTTAGGGTGCAGGAGGTCCCGGGTTCAAATCCCGGACGAGCCCTAGCGTTTTGTGCAAACTGATCGCACGTCAGTGGCTGAGTCAGCGCAAAAAGCTCGCCGTCAATATCAAATGAATTTCTTATTCGATGTGAGCAATTGACACTCGGGTCCGACGCGTGAAGGCGATTACGAAGGTTTCGGGTACAGATGGTAGCAGATGCATGTTAGTACGTCTTGCTTAAAGTGATGAAAAAGTGTTTCCGCCCGGGATCGAACCGGGGACCTTCTGCGTGTTAGGCAGACGTGATAACCGCTACACCACGGAAACTGCTTTTGTGCACCTTACTTCACAGACAACTTGTAGTGATGTTGCCATCGTAACTAAAAAATTCAATAAATGTGGTACTTGCAAAACGAAGGGACATGCAGCAGATCCACACACGACGTGGCTCATTGGAGGACAATACGACATAGGCAGGAAAATACTGTTCCCGCCCGGGATTGAACCGGGGACCTTCTGCGTGTGAAGCAGACGTGATAACCGCTACACTACGGAAACGACGGACCCCAGGAGTCCATCATTGTTCACTCGAACTTGCCTCAGACTTTCTCTCGTCCGCGAATGCACACACGACAGTTCTTTTGTCAGCCTGGAACCCATCACAGCCGAGGGCTCAAGAAGTCTTCGGGGTGCTCGAGAGGGTGTCTGCCGTAGCACCCCTAACGAGATAGCGGCGTTTCGCGCAGTCGTTATTGCAAGTCATATCAGCAAAAGCAATCACTTTCTCAGCAGCAGGCAGTGCGAGCCCAGCGGCAGCTCTACATGAAGGTACCAGTAGCCCAGGAAGGCCGCCGACCGCGGGAATTCGCACCGCCCCCATCCCGCCAGCGTACACGAGACTTCCAGGGCACCCTGGACGACATCGAGGGACTGGAATAATTGGCATTCGCCGTGTCACAGGGCTCGTTGGTCTAGGGGTATGATTCCTGCTTAGGGTTCAGGAGGTCCCGGGTTCAAATCCCGGACGAGCCCTAGCGTTTTGTGCAAACTGATCGCACGTCAGTGGCTGAGTCAGCGCAAAAAGCTCGCCGTCAATATCAAATGAATTTCTTATTCGATGTGAGCAATTGACACTCGGGTCCGACGCGTGAAGGCGATTACGAAGGTTTCGGGTACAGATGGTAGCAGATGCATGTTAGTACGTCTTGCTTAAAGTGATGAAAAAGTGTTTCCGCCCGGGATCGAACCGGGGACCTTCTGCGTGTTAGGCAGACGTGATAACCGCTACACCACGGAAACTGCTTGTGTGCACCTTACTTCACAGACAACTTGTAGTGATGTTGCCATCGTAACTAAAAAATTCAATAAATGTGGTACTTGCAAAACGAAGGGACATGCAGCAGATCCACACACGACGTGGCTCATTGGAGGACAATACGACATAGGCAGGAAAATACTGTTCCCGCCCGGGATCGAACCGGGGACCTTCTGCGTGTGAAGCAGACGTGATAACCGCTACACTACGGAAACGACGGACCCCAGGAGTCCATCCTTGTTCACTCGAACTTGCCTCAGACTTTCTCTCGTCCGCGAATGCACACACGACAGTTCTTTTGTCAGCCTGGAACCCATCACAGCCGAGGGCTCAAGAAGTCTTCGGGGTGCTCGAGAGGGTGTCTGCCGTAGCACCCCTAACGAGATAGCGGCGTTTCGCGCAGTCGTTATTGCAAGTCATATCAGCAAAAGCAATCACTTTCTCAGCAGCAGGCAGTGCGAGCCCAGCGGCAGCTCTACATGAAGGTACCAGTAGCCCAGGAAGGCCGCCGACCGCGGGAATTCGCACCGCCCCCATCCCGCCAGCGTACACGAGACTTCCAGGGCACCCTGGACGACATCGAGGGACTGGAATAATTGGCATTCGCCGTGTCACAGGGCTCGTTGGTCTAGGGGTATGATTCCTGCTTAGGGTGCAGGAGGTCCCGGGTTCAAATCCCGGACGAGCCCTAGCGTTTTGTGCAAACTGATCGCACGTCAGTGGCTGAGTCAGCGCAAAAAGCTCGCCGTCAATATCAAATGAATTTCTTATTCGATGTGAGCAATTGACACTCGGGTCCGACGCGTGAAGGCGATTACGAAGGTTTCGGGTACAGATGGTAGCAGATGCATGTTAGTACGTCTTGCTTAAAGTGATGAAAAAGTGTTTCCGCCCGGGATCGAACCGGGGACCTTCTGCGTGTTAGGCAGACGTGATAACCGCTACACCACGGAAACTGCTTTTGTGCACCTTACTTCACAGACAACTTGTAGTGATGTTGCCATCGTAACTAAAAAATTCAATAAATGTGGTACTTGCAAAACGAAGGGACATGCAGCAGATCCACACACGACGTGGCTCATTGGAGGACAATACGACATAGGCAGGAAAATACTGTTCCCGCCCGGGATTGAACCGGGGACCTTCTGCGTGTGAAGCAGACGTGATAACCGCTACACTACGGAAACGACGGACCCCAGGAGTCCATCATTGTTCACTCGAACTTGCCTCAGACTTTCTCTCGTCCGCGAATGCACACACGACAGTTCTTTTGTCAGCCTGGAACCCATCACAGCCGAGGGCTCAAGAAGTCTTCGGGGTGCTCGAGAGGGTGTCTGCCGTAGCACCCCTAACGAGATAGCGGCGTTTCGCGCAGTCGTTATTGCAAGTCATATCAGCAAAAGCAATCACTTTCTCAGCAGCAGGCAGTGCGAGCCCAGCGGCAGCTCTACATGAAGGTACCAGTAGCCCAGGAAGGCCGCCGACCGCGGGAATTCGCACCGCCCCCATCCCGCCAGCGTACACGAGACTTCCAGGGCACCCTGGACGACATCGAGGGACTGGAATAATTGGCATTCGCCGTGTCACAGGGCTCGTTGGTCTAGGGGTATGATTCCTGCTTAGGGTTCAGGAGGTCCCGGGTTCAAATCCCGGACGAGCCCTAGCGTTTTGTGCAAACTGATCGCACGTCAGTGGCTGAGTCAGCGCAAAAAGCTCGCCGTCAATATCAAATGAATTTCTTATTCGATGTGAGCAATTGACACTCGGGTCCGACGCGTGAAGGCGATTACGAAGGTTTCGGGTACAGATGGTAGCAGATGCATGTTAGTACGTCTTGCTTAAAGTGATGAAAAAGTGTTTCCGCCCGGGATCGAACCGGGGACCTTCTGCGTGTTAGGCAGACGTGATAACCGCTACACCACGGAAACTGCTTGTGTGCACCTTACTTCACAGACAACTTGTAGTGATGTTGCCATCGTAACTAAAAAATTCAATAAATGTGGTACTTGCAAAACGAAGGGACATGCAGCAGATCCACACACGACGTGGCTCATTGGAGGACAATACGACATAGGCAGGAAAATACTGTTCCCGCCCGGGATCGAACCGGGGACCTTCTGCGTGTGAAGCAGACGTGATAACCGCTACACTACGGAAACGACGGACCCCAGGAGTCCATCCTTGTTCACTCGAACTTGCCTCAGACTTTCTCTCGTCCGCGAATGCACACACGACAGTTCTTTTGTCAGCCTGGAACCCATCACAGCCGAGGGCTCAAGAAGTCTTCGGGGTGCTCGAGAGGGTGTCTGCCGTAGCACCCCTAACGAGATAGCGGCGTTTCGCGCAGTCGTTATTGCAAGTCATATCAGCAAAAGCAATCACTTTCTCAGCAGCAGGCAGTGCGAGCCCAGCGGCAGCTCTACATGAAGGTACCAGTAGCCCAGGAAGGCCGCCGACCGCGGGAATTCGCACCGCCCCCATCCCGCCAGCGTACACGAGACTTCCAGGGCACCCTGGACGACATCGAGGGACTGGAATAATTGGCATTCGCCGTGTCACAGGGCTCGTTGGTCTAGGGGTATGATTCCTGCTTAGGGTTCAGGAGGTCCCGGGTTCAAATCCCGGACGAGCCCTAGCGTTTTGTGCAAAGTGATCGCACGTCAGTGGCTGAGTCAGCGCAAAAAGCTCGCCGTCAATATCAAATGAATTTCTTATTCGAAGTGAGCAATTGACACTCGGGTCCGACGCGTGAAGGCGATTACGAAGGTTTCGGGTACAGATGGTAGCAGATGCATGTTAGTACGTCTTGCTTAAAGTGATGAAAAAGTGTTTCCGCCCGGGATCGAACCGGGGACCTTCTGCGTGTTAGGCAGACGTGATAACCGCTACACCACGGAAACTGCTTGTGTGCACCTTACTTCACAGACAACTTGTAGTGATGTTGCCATCGTAACTAAAAAATTCAATAAATGTGGTACTTGCAAAACGAAGGGACATGCAGCAGATCCACACACGACGTGGCTCATTGGAGGACAATACGACATAGGCAGGAAAATACTGTTCCCGCCCGGGATCGAACCGGGGACCTTCTGCGTGTGAAGCAGACGTGATAACCGCTACACTACGGAAACGACGGACCCCAGGAGTCCATCCTTGTTCACTCGAACTTGCCTCAGACTTTCTCTCGTCCGCGAATGCACACACGACAGTTCTTTTGTCAGCCTGGAACCCATCACAGCCGAGGGCTCAAGAAGTCTTCGGGGTGCTCGAGAGGGTGTCTGCCGTAGCACCCCTAACGAGATAGCGGCGTTTCGCGCAGTCGTTATTGCAAGTCATATCAGCAAAAGCAATCACTTTCTCAGCAGCAGGCAGTGCGAGCCCAGCGGCAGCTCTACATGAAGGTACCAGTAGCCCAGGAAGGCCGCCGACCGCGGGAATTCGCACCGCCCCCATCCCGCCAGCGTACACGAGACTTCCAGGGCACCCTGGACGACATCGAGGGACTGGAATAATTGGCATTCGCCGTGTCACAGGGCTCGTTGGTCTAGGGGTATGATTCCTGCTTAGGGTGCAGGAGGTCCCGGGTTCAAATCCCGGACGAGCCCTAGCGTTTTGTGCAAACTGATCGCACGTCAGTGGCTGAGTCAGCGCAAAAAGCTCGCCGTCAATATCAAATGAATTTCTTATTCGATGTGAGCAATTGACACTCGGGTCCGACGCGTGAAGGCGATTACGAAGGTTTCGGGTACAGATGGTAGCAGATGCATGTTAGTACGTCTTGCTTAAAGTGATGAAAAAGTGTTTCCGCCCGGGATCGAACCGGGGACCTTCTGCGTGTTAGGCAGACGTGATAACCGCTACACCACGGAAACTGCTTTTGTGCACCTTACTTCACAGACAACTTGTAGTGATGTTGCCATCGTAACTAAAAAATTCAATAAATGTGGTACTTGCAAAACGAAGGGACATGCAGCAGATCCACACACGACGTGGCTCATTGGAGGACAATACGACATAGGCAGGAAAATACTGTTCCCGCCCGGGATCGAACCGGGGACCTTCTGCGTGTGAAGCAGACGTGATAACCGCTACACTACGGAAACGACGGACCCCAGGAGTCCATCCTTGTTCACTCGAACTTGCCTCAGACTTTCTCTCGTCCGCGAATGCACACACGACAGTTCTTTTGTCAGCCTGGAACCCATCACAGCCGAGGGCTCAAGAAGTCTTCGGGGTGCTCGAGAGGGTGTCTGCCGTAGCACCCCTAACGAGATAGCGGCGTTTCGCGCAGTCGTTATTGCAAGTCATATCAGCAAAAGCAATCACTTTCTCAGCAGCAGGCAGTGCGAGCCCAGCGGCAGCTCTACATGAAGGTACCAGTAGCCCAGGAAGGCCGCCGACCGCGGGAATTCGCACCGCCCCCATCCCGCCAGCGTACACGAGACTTCCAGGGCACCCTGGACGACATCGAGGGACTGGAATAATTGGCATTCGCCGTGTCACAGGGCTCGTTGGTCTAGGGGTATGATTCCTGCTTAGGGTTCAGGAGGTCCCGGGTTCAAATCCCGGACGAGCCCTAGCGTTTTGTGCAAAGTGATCGCACGTCAGTGGCTGAGTCAGCGCAAAAAGCTCGCCGTCAATATCAAATGAATTTCTTATTCGAAGTGAGCAATTGACACTCGGGTCCGACGCGTGAAGGCGATTACGAAGGTTTCGGGTACAGATGGTAGCAGATGCATGTTAGTACGTCTTGCTTAAAGTGATGAAAAAGTGTTTCCGCCCGGGATCGAACCGGGGACCTTCTGCGTGTTAGGCAGACGTGATAACCGCTACACCACGGAAACTGCTTGTGTGCACCTTACTTCACAGACAACTTGTAGTGATGTTGCCATCGTAACTAAAAAATTCAATAAATGTGGTACTTGCAAAACGAAGGGACATGCAGCAGATCCACACACGACGTGGCTCATTGGAGGACAATACGACATAGGCAGGAAAATACTGTTCCCGCCCGGGATCGAACCGGGGACCTTCTGCGTGTGAAGCAGACGTGATAACCGCTACACTACGGAAACGACGGACCCCAGGAGTCCATCCTTGTTCACTCGAACTTGCCTCAGACTTTCTCTCGTCCGCGAATGCACACACGACAGTTCTTTTGTCAGCCTGGAACCCATCACAGCCGAGGGCTCAAGAAGTCTTCGGGGTGCTCGAGAGGGTGTCTGCCGTAGCACCCCTAACGAGATAGCGGCGTTTCGCGCAGTCGTTATTGCAAGTCATATCAGCAAAAGCAATCACTTTCTCAGCAGCAGGCAGTGCGAGCCCAGCGGCAGCTCTACATGAAGGTACCAGTAGCCCAGGAAGGCCGCCGACCGCGGGAATTCGCACCGCCCCCATCCCGCCAGCGTACACGAGACTTCCAGGGCACCCTGGACGACATCGAGGGACTGGAATAATTGGCATTCGCCGTGTCACAGGGCTCGTTGGTCTAGGGGTATGATTCCTGCTTAGGGTGCAGGAGGTCCCGGGTTCAAATCCCGGACGAGCCCTAGCGTTTTGTGCAAACTGATCGCACGTCAGTGGCTGAGTCAGCGCAAAAAGCTCGCCGTCAATATCAAATGAATTTCTTATTCGATGTGAGCAATTGACACTCGGGTCCGACGCGTGAAGGCGATTACGAAGGTTTCGGGTACAGATGGTAGCAGATGCATGTTAGTACGTCTTGCTTAAAGTGATGAAAAAGTGTTTCCGCCCGGGATCGAACCGGGGACCTTCTGCGTGTTAGGCAGACGTGATAACCGCTACACCACGGAAACTGCTTTTGTGCACCTTACTTCACAGACAACTTGTAGTGATGTTGCCATCGTAACTAAAAAATTCAATAAATGTGGTACTTGCAAAACGAAGGGACATGCAGCAGATCCACACACGACGTGGCTCATTGGAGGACAATACGACATAGGCAGGAAAATACTGTTCCCGCCCGGGATTGAACCGGGGACCTTCTGCGTGTGAAGCAGACGTGATAACCGCTACACTACGGAAACGACGGACCCCAGGAGTCCATCATTGTTCACTCGAACTTGCCTCAGACTTTCTCTCGTCCGCGAATGCACACACGACAGTTCTTTTGTCAGCCTGGAACCCATCACAGCCGAGGGCTCAAGAAGTCTTCGGGGTGCTCGAGAGGGTGTCTGCCGTAGCACCCCTAACGAGATAGCGGCGTTTCGCGCAGTCGTTATTGCAAGTCATATCAGCAAAAGCAATCACTTTCTCAGCAGCAGGCAGTGCGAGCCCAGCGGCAGCTCTACATGAAGGTACCAGTAGCCCAGGAAGGCCGCCGACCGCGGGAATTCGCACCGCCCCCATCCCGCCAGCGTACACGAGACTTCCAGGGCACCCTGGACGACATCGAGGGACTGGAATAATTGGCATTCGCCGTGTCACAGGGCTCGTTGGTCTAGGGGTATGATTCCTGCTTAGGGTTCAGGAGGTCCCGGGTTCAAATCCCGGACGAGCCCTAGCGTTTTGTGCAAACTGATCGCACGTCAGTGGCTGAGTCAGCGCAAAAAGCTCGCCGTCAATATCAAATGAATTTCTTATTCGATGTGAGCAATTGACACTCGGGTCCGACGCGTGAAGGCGATTACGAAGGTTTCGGGTACAGATGGTAGCAGATGCATGTTAGTACGTCTTGCTTAAAGTGATGAAAAAGTGTTTCCGCCCGGGATCGAACCGGGGACCTTCTGCGTGTTAGGCAGACGTGATAACCGCTACACCACGGAAACTGCTTGTGTGCACCTTACTTCACAGACAACTTGTAGTGATGTTGCCATCGTAACTAAAAAATTCAATAAATGTGGTACTTGCAAAACGAAGGGACATGCAGCAGATCCACACACGACGTGGCTCATTGGAGGACAATACGACATAGGCAGGAAAATACTGTTCCCGCCCGGGATCGAACCGGGGACCTTCTGCGTGTGAAGCAGACGTGATAACCGCTACACTACGGAAACGACGGACCCCAGGAGTCCATCCTTGTTCACTCGAACTTGCCTCAGACTTTCTCTCGTCCGCGAATGCACACACGACAGTTCTTTTGTCAGCCTGGAACCCATCACAGCCGAGGGCTCAAGAAGTCTTCGGGGTGCTCGAGAGGGTGTCTGCCGTAGCACCCCTAACGAGATAGCGGCGTTTCGCGCAGTCGTTATTGCAAGTCATATCAGCAAAAGCAATCACTTTCTCAGCAGCAGGCAGTGCGAGCCCAGCGGCAGCTCTACATGAAGGTACCAGTAGCCCAGGAAGGCCGCCGACCGCGGGAATTCGCACCGCCCCCATCCCGCCAGCGTACACGAGACTTCCAGGGCACCCTGGACGACATCGAGGGACTGGAATAATTGGCATTCGCCGTGTCACAGGGCTCGTTGGTCTAGGGGTATGATTCCTGCTTAGGGTTCAGGAGGTCCCGGGTTCAAATCCCGGACGAGCCCTAGCGTTTTGTGCAAAGTGATCGCACGTCAGTGGCTGAGTCAGCGCAAAAAGCTCGCCGTCAATATCAAATGAATTTCTTATTCGAAGTGAGCAATTGACACTCGGGTCCGACGCGTGAAGGCGATTACGAAGGTTTCGGGTACAGATGGTAGCAGATGCATGTTAGTACGTCTTGCTTAAAGTGATGAAAAAGTGTTTCCGCCCGGGATCGAACCGGGGACCTTCTGCGTGTTAGGCAGACGTGATAACCGCTACACCACGGAAACTGCTTGTGTGCACCTTACTTCACAGACAACTTGTAGTGATGTTGCCATGGTAACTAAAAAATTCAATAAATGTGGTACTTGCAAAACGAAGGGACATGCAGCAGATCCACACACGACGTGGCTCATTGGAGGACAATACGACATAGGCAGGAAAATACTGTTCCCGCCCGGGATCGAACCGGGGACCTTCTGCGTGTGAAGCAGACGTGATAACCGCTACACTACGGAAACGACGGACCCCAGGAGTCCATCCTTGTTCACTCGAACTTGCCTCAGACTTTCTCTCGTCCGCGAATGCACACACGACAGTTCTTTTGTCAGCCTGGAACCCATCACAGCCGAGGGCTCAAGAAGTCTTCGGGGTGCTCGAGAGGGTGTCTGCCGTAGCACCCCTAACGAGATAGCGGCGTTTCGCGCAGTCGTTATTGCAAGTCATATCAGCAAAAGCAATCACTTTCTCAGCAGCAGGCAGTGCGAGCCCAGCGGCAGCTCTACATGAAGGTACCAGTAGCCCAGGAAGGCCGCCGACCGCGGGAATTCGCACCGCCCCCATCCCGCCAGCGTACACGAGACTTCCAGGGCACCCTGGACGACATCGAGGGACTGGAATAATTGGCATTCGCCGTGTCACAGGGCTCGTTGGTCTAGGGGCAGTCTACTCGCGGCTGGCGAGGTGAGCGGACGTGCGCTGTTTACGTCCTCGCTGTTCCGGCCAGCTCCGCGGCGAGTGGTGAGTCAACACGGTGGGACTAGCCGTTTCTCGAGGAATTTAGTCATGTACACGTGGTAACGATGGAGTCTCATTTCCGTACAAACACACTGAAATTTAGTTTCGACGACCATTATGCACGACCTAAGCCATACGAAATAGAGGCCTTTTTGCGCGATGTAGTGAAGTTACAATTTGGCGACGTTATCGGGATCCATTTGTCGATAGTTAGCCGAACAGTCTATGTGAAGATGTCGAACACAGAATGCTGTGCACGAGTAATAGCCTCTTCGGGAGGTCGATTTAAGTTCACCCATTGTGACGGTAACGTGGGGGATGTGGCGGTTGAAATGGCGGGACTTGGCGTCAGGACCATTAGGATCTTTGAACTTCCGTTTGAGGTGCCTGCAGGGCAGATCAATCAGGTTCTTACTACATATGGCACGGTCTTAAGTAATAAAGCGGAGAAGTGGACAACTTTCAATACCTTCCCTGTTCTCAATGGGGTGCGGCAGATCAAAATTGATCTTCGGCGTCACGTCCCTTCATATATATACGTCAGTGGATGTAGAGCCATTGTCATGTATGACGGGCAACCCCGAACGTGCTCAGGTTGTGGTAAGGAAGGCCATGTTCGCTCGGACTGCATGCAGCGGAGGATAGCGCAGTTACCAGTGGGAGAATCCGAAAGACCTGCGACTATGCAGTCGTTGCCGGTAAGTTACGTTGCGGCAGTCAGAGGACCGGAACCGGACCACTTACTAGTAGAGGAGGCGGCTCCTCGCCCGTCACCACCTGAGACCAACGATGCGCCCATAGTCACGAACCAGATAACGGCGACAAACTTATCCGCTGCCCAGTCAGAGCAACAGGTAACTCCCGATGACGAGGGCCATGCCGCAGTTGCTGCGGCTGACAACGTCGTGCTCCAGGATCCGGAGGGCCCGCAGGAACCGGACCAGACCGTATCTTCCGATAGTGAGATGAGCCGACCACGGCACTCACCCCGCAGGCGCAAAAAACAACGGATTGCGCCCCCGAACGCGGACCAGACGGCGAAGGAGGTGCGAGAAAAGGCTCAGCGGGTTGCCCGCACACTTGGAGGACCACCGGTAGCACAAGACGATGGCATCCACCAGGTCCTCATTCCGGCGGACATTCTTGCGACGGCCGAGCCACCTACCCCTCCCACCGAACGGATGGTAGTGCACGCGACACGGGAGGTGACCCCGCATGACTTACCCATGCAGACACTTGACGGCGACACCCCGGAGGTTGGCCTCCGGGCGACCGGCAACTGGGCCGATGATGTGGAAAACGTTCCGCCAGGAGGGGACTTGAATGACGATCCTATGGTTGGTGTGGGGACAGCGGTCATGCGCGGGGTCGGGGATGATACGGATGGGCTTCCCCCCCGCCCCAGCGACCAGTAATCTATAGTGTGTGTAGTCACAGAAGAGGCCTTCCTTCCTTCCATCCGCGAATGACTTCAGCACAAGCTTACAGGATAGGGACTGTCAACATCAACAGTATCAGCAGCAATCTAAAGCTACAGACCTTCCGTGATATGTTATATGCGGCCGAACTCGACGTGGTCTTACTACAAGAGGTGAAGAACATAGACCTCGCCACGATTAGTGGATATATAGCCTTCACTCATCCCGGGACTGTGCAAGAACTTGGAACAGCCATCCTCACAAAGGAAGGGATACTAGCGACTGACGTAGAGTACCTCCCAACGGCGAGAGGCATGGCGCTCACCATTTACGATACTCGTATTGTCAACGTCTATGCCCCTTCAGGCACTGGTAATAGACAGCAACGGGCGGCATTTTTTTAACGTTGCTATTGCACCATTGCTTGTAGGCCATTACGACCACATTATATTCGGTGGCGACTACAACTGCGTCCTATCTCCGAAAGACCAGACGCCACATTTTAACACTTGTCCGGATCTAGCGGCTATAATACGGGACTTTCATTTTATTGATACCTGGGAACACGTCAATGGCGATAGGCCAGGATTCACGCATATCACGACTCACTCCGCCAGCCGACTCGATCGTATTTACGTCACGCTGGATTTAAGTCGAAGACTTTTGCAGACGGAGATATGGCCGACCGTCTTCTCTGACCACGCGGCGTACATTTGTACCCTCAACCTCCAACGCCAAGGGACGTACCGTGGAAGAGGATACTGGAAGTTGAATGTATCGCATTTGGACGAACAGGCATGCCATGAACTCTTCGCTGCGTCTTGGGCGGCTTGTGAGAGAAGGTTTTCTCAATATGCCTCGGCGTTGGAATGGTGGCTCAACTGTGCAAAACCGACGATCAGGAAGGCCTTTATGAGATACTCCCGTGACAGGAAGGAGTGGTACACCAGGACGGTCGAGTTCTATTTCCAGGTCCTTCGAGACTTATACCGCCCGGACGCGTCGATTATAGACAATCACCAGGAAATACAACGGATAAAAGCCACGATTACGACTTTGACGCGTCAAAAGCTCATCGGGTGCAAAGTCAGGGCGCGACTTCGTGACGGTGTCGCCGGCGAGCAACCTTCCATCTATCACGTACTTAAGGAGCGGACAGGTCGCCGCAGGAAACTGGTCACTGAACTACGGACGGAGGACGGCTGTTTGTTGTTGCAGCAGCGTGAGATATCAGCTGAGATGAAGCACTATTATGCGACGCTATACGCCGCTGGCCCTGTGGATCACGAGGCGATGGAGGCTTTACTGTCGGGTATAACCCGCAAGGTGAATCAGACGGAAGCACTTCAATTGTTGGCTGAACCTACAGAAGAGGAAGTAGAAGATGCACTGCTGACGGGCCCTGAGAACAAGTCACCTGGTCCAGACGGCCTACCGGTGGAGTTCTATCGCACATTTAAACGCCTGTTGTTACCGAAACTGACGTGCATATGCCAGGAATTAATGGACCCCGACAAAGACATCCCGCGACAATTCAGTGAGGGCTTGATCATACCGGTTCCTAAGTCACCATTGGCGCAATCCGCAAAACACTACCGCCCGCTCACACTTCTAAACTGTGATTATAAGATCTTTGCAAGGATTATAGCTAGGAGACTCAAACCGGTGATGAACACGGTTACAGCCCCGCCACAAACGAGTGTCGGTATAGGCCGCAACATTCACGACACCTTGTGTGACTATCGCGACGTCATAGCGGTAGCTGCCGCCTGTCGCATTCCGTGCGCCTTGGTTGCTCTCGATTTTGACAAAGCATTCGACCGTGTGAACCATGCGTACTTATTGCAAACCATGCAGACAATGAACTTCCCCCACCGTTTCCTCACCATCATCGCACGACTGCTGCGCCACTCCCAGTCCACGATTTTGCTCAACGGGCGATCAGTGGGGCCGATAACTATTGAAAGTTCGGTCAGACAGGGCTGCCCTATGTCGATGGCGCTGTTTGCTATCGCCATCGAGCCGCTATTAACAGCGCTGACCTCACACCTCCAGGGTGTCCTGATGTATGGTCACAAGTTTGTATGCCGCGCCTACGCGGATGATGTGGCCTTTCTTGTGCGAACCACGTCTGAGATACAGACGGCGATGGACATAGTAGAGCAGTATAGGAAGGCGGCGGGGGCTCAGTTGAATGTAATGAAGTCCGGTGTCCTGAACATCGGTCGCGGATTGAAGGCCCCTATTCCTGGACAGATCAAGGTGATCACGGTCATGAAGTGCTTGGGAGTGAAATTTACTCGTGACATCCGACGCACGATTGCAATCAATTACAAAGATTTGCTAAATACAGTGCGCGCGAGCATACGTCAACATACCCTCAGGTCGCTGGACGAAATACAACGCGTGGCCTTGGTGAACATTTATCTCGTCTCAAAAATTAACTATGTGGCACGCGTACTTCCGCTACCCCTCCCGATGGCAAGCAGATTGTTAGCTGCCTTCGGCCACTTTGTCAGCCGCGGCCACATTTTCAAAGTCAAGTATTCTACGTTGACTCTACCGTCGGCGTCAGGTGGTCTCAACCTCACCGACGTCTATACGAAGACACGGGCCCTGTACGTCAGTTCTACATTTAGCAGATGGAAGAATTCGCCCAATAGTATCACCACTTTTCTATTGAACGAAATAAAGCCGGCTAATCTTGACGCGCCTGTGGATGTTCATCACATACCAGACGACCTTCATCATATCAAGCAATTTTTGCTTGACTATAGCTACATCCGCCTGGGAATGCCTGAGGAACAAATAGTCACAGTGCGAGCAGTGTACAAATATTTGCTCACGACACACGCTCGAAACAGTATTGAAGTTAAGTACCCCGAGGCAGTCTGGCCACGTGTATGGAGAAGTGTTCATCATCCACATTTGCCAACGGGAGTGAGAGCATTGTGGTATTACGTGGTCAATAGGAAACTTCCCACGACTTCCCGATTACATTCGATACATTTGGCTGATACTTCCCTTTGTGCAACCTGTAACGTGCAAGATACTGATGAACACACATTCGTATGCGGTACGGCGCATGACATCTGGAAAGCGGTTAGAAACCTCTTGGCATTTCTACAACGCACGTCCCCTCAAGCCATCACCCTTAAGAGTCTACTTCTACCGGACGATGACCTCTACCCTACCACGAAACGAAATGCCGTAAACTGGCTGAAAGGACAAGCAATCTACTATATTATTACAAACTCAGAACGTAGCATTGGAGACTTTTCGACATATTTACAAACACAGCACGATGGACTTCGCAAACTTCCACATTATAAACAGGAATACGCAAATTTTCTCATCAAAGCGATCACGGATCCCCCACAGAATTGGCGGGTGTAAAGCTAAGAGTCGACAAGACAGGACAGTAAAGAGAAGGGACCACACGATGCAACAGGACGAACTCGCAACGGAGTGAACACATTGCAACCCGAGAAGCCGACCTTACAGTTTTCCGACGTAAGAGGGCCACTAAGGTACGGTTGCCAAAGGTAATTTGAGAAAAATCACGAACAACCACAATGCCGATGGAGGCGGCACATACAGAGGATTTCTTCTCGGAGATGGCATTCATGAGTCGAAGCCACTCATCCCTTTTGTTTTCATTTACTTTATGTTCTACCATTTCCACAAAAAAAAAAAAAAAAAAAAAAAAAAAAAAAAAAAAAAATCTAATAAATTTAAAGCGTAGAAGCTAGCCGACGAAGGCAGAAAAGGCGAGCGATTGGATGGGCTATGTGGGGAGAAGGGAGGCCCAAAAAAAAAAAAAAAAAAAAAAAAAAAAAAAAAAAAAAAAAAAAAGAAAGGGGTATGATTCCTGCTTAGGGTGCAGGAGGTCCCGGGTTCAAATCCCGGACGAGCCCTAGCGTTTTGTGCAAACTGATCGCACGTCAGTGGCTGAGTCAGCGCAAAAAGCTCGCCGTCAATATCAAATGAATTTCTTATTCGATGTGAGCAATTGACACTCGGGTCCGACGCGTGAAGGCGATTACGAAGGTTTCGGGTACAGATGGTAGCAGATGCATGTTAGTACGTCTTGCTTAAAGTGATGAAAAAGTGTTTCCGCCCGGGATCGAACCGGGGACCTTCTGCGTGTTAGGCAGACGTGATAACCGCTACACCACGGAAACTGCTTGTGTGCACCTTACTTCACAGACAACTTGTAGTGATGTTGCCATGGTAACTAAAAAATTCAATAAATGTGGTACTTGCAAAACGAAGGGACATGCAGCAGATCCACACACGACGTGGCTCATTGGAGGACAATACGACATAGGCAGGAAAATACTGTTCCCGCCCGGGATCGAACCGGGGACCTTCTGCGTGTGAAGCAGACGTGATAACCGCTACACTACGGAAACGACGGACCCCAGGAGTCCATCCTTGTTCACTCGAACTTGCCTCAGACTTTCTCTCGTCCGCGAATGCACACACGACAGTTCTTTTGTCAGCCTGGAACCCATCACAGCCGAGGGCTCAAGAAGTCTTCGGGGTGCTCGAGAGGGTGTCTGCCGTAGCACCCCTAACGAGATAGCGGCGTTTCGCGCAGTCGTTATTGCAAGTCATATCAGCAAAAGCAATCACTTTCTCAGCAGCAGGCAGTGCGAGCCCAGCGGCAGCTCTACATGAAGGTACCAGTAGCCCAGGAAGGCCGCCGACCGCGGGAATTCGCACCGCCCCCATCCCGCCAGCGTACACGAGACTTCCAGGGCACCCTGGACGACATCGAGGGACTGGAATAATTGGCATTCGCCGTGTCACAGGGCTCGTTGGTCTAGGGGTATGATTCCTGCTTAGGGTGCAGGAGGTCCCGGGTTCAAATCCCGGACGAGCCCTAGCGTTTTGTGCAAACTGATCGCACGTCAGTGGCTGAGTCAGCGCAAAAAGCTCGCCGTCAATATCAAATGAATTTCTTATTCGATGTGAGCAATTGACACTCGGGTCCGACGCGTGAAGGCGATTACGAAGGTTTCGGGTACAGATGGTAGCAGATGCATGTTAGTACGTCTTGCTTAAAGTGATGAAAAAGTGTTTCCGCCCGGGATCGAACCGGGGACCTTCTGCGTGTTAGGCTGACGTGATAACCGCTACACCACGGAAACTGCTTGTGTGCACCTTACTTCACAGACAACTTGTAGTGATGTTGCCATCGTAACTAAAAAATTCAATAAATGTGGTACTTGCAAAACGAAGGGACATGCAGCAGATCCACACACGACGTGGCTCATTGGAGGACAATACGACATAGGCAGGAAAATACTGTTCCCGCCCGGGATCGAACCGGGGACCTTCTGCGTGTGAAGCAGACGTGATAACCGCTACACTACGGAAACGACGGACCCCAGGAGTCCATCCTTGTTCACTCGAACTTGCCTCAGACTTTCTCTCGTCCGCGAATGCACACACGACAGTTCTTTTGTCAGCCTGGAACCCATCACAGCCGAGGGCTCAAGAAGTCTTCGGGGTGCTCGAGAGGGTGTCTGCCGTAGCACCCCTAACGAGATAGCGGCGTTTCGCGCAGTCGTTATTGCAAGTCATATCAGCAAAAGCAATCACTTTCTCAGCAGCAGGCAGTGCGAGCCCAGCGGCAGCTCTACATGAAGGTACCAGTAGCCCAGGAAGGCCGCCGACCGCGGGAATTCGCACCGCCCCCATCCCGCCAGCGTACACGAGACTTCCAGGGCACCCTGGACGACATCGAGGGACTGGAATAATTGGCATTCGCCGTGTCACAGGGCTCGTTGGTCTAGGGGTATGATTCCTGCTTAGGGTGCAGGAGGTCCCGGGTTCAAATCCCGGACGAGCCCTAGCGTTTTGTGCAAACTGATCGCACGTCAGTGGCTGAGTCAGCGCAAAAAGCTCGCCGTCAATATCAAATGAATTTCTTATTCGATGTGAGCAATTGACACTCGGGTCCGACGCGTGAAGGCGATTACGAAGGTTTCGGGTACAGATGGTAGCAGATGCATGTTAGTACGTCTTGCTTAAAGTGATGAAAAAGTGTTTCCGCCCGGGATCGAACCGGGGACCTTCTGCGTGTTAGGCAGACGTGATAACCGCTACACCACGGAAACTGCTTGTGTGCACCTTACTTCACAGACAACTTGTAGTGATGTTGCCATCGTAACTAAAAAATTCAATAAATGTGGTACTTGCAAAACGAAGGGACATGCAGCAGATCCACACACGACGTGGCTCATTGGAGGACAATACGACATAGGCAGGAAAATACTGTTCCCGCCCGGGATCGAACCGGGGACCTTCTGCGTGTGAAGCAGACGTGATAACCGCTACACTACGGAAACGACGGACCCCAGGAGTCCATCCTTGTTCACTCGAACTTGCCTCAGACTTTCTCTCGTCCGCGAATGCACACACGACAGTTCTTTTGTCAGCCTGGAACCCATCACAGCCGAGGGCTCAAGAAGTCTTCGGGGTGCTCGAGAGGGTGTCTGCCGTAGCACCCCTAACGAGATAGCGGCGTTTCGCGCAGTCGTTATTGCAAGTCATATCAGCAAAAGCAATCACTTTCTCAGCAGCAGGCAGTGCGAGCCCAGCGGCAGCTCTACATGAAGGTACCAGTAGCCCAGGAAGGCCGCCGACCGCGGGAATTCGCACCGCCCCCATCCCGCCAGCGTACACGAGACTTCCAGGGCACCCTGGACGACATCGAGGGACTGGAATAATTGGCATTCGCCGTGTCACAGGGCTCGTTGGTCTAGGGGCAGTCTACTCGCGGCTGGCGAGGTGAGCGGACGTGCGCTGTTTACGTCCTCGCTGTTCCGGCCAGCTCCGCGGCGAGTGGTGAGTCAACACGGTGGGACTAGCCGTTTCTCGAGGAATTTAGTCATGTACACGTGGTAACGATGGAGTCTCATTTCCGTACAAACACACTGAAATTTAGTTTCGACGACCATTATGCACGACCTAAGCCATACGAAATAGAGGCCTTTTTGCGCGATGTAGTGAAGTTACAATTTGGCGACGTTATCGGGATCCATTTGTCGATAGTTAGCCGAACAGTCTATGTGAAGATGTCGAACACAGAATGCTGTGCACGAGTAATAGCCTCTTCGGGAGGTCGATTTAAGTTCACCCATTGTGACGGTAACGTGGGGGATGTGGCGGTTGAAATGGCGGGACTTGGCGTCAGGACCATTAGGATCTTTGAACTTCCGTTTGAGGTGCCTGCAGGGCAGATCAATCAGGTTCTTACTACATATGGCACGGTCTTAAGTAATAAAGCGGAGAAGTGGACAACTTTCAATACCTTCCCTGTTCTCAATGGGGTGCGGCAGATCAAAATTGATCTTCGGCGTCACGTCCCTTCATATATATACGTCAGTGGATGTAGAGCCATTGTCATGTATGACGGGCAACCCCGAACGTGCTCAGGTTGTGGTAAGGAAGGCCATGTTCGCTCGGACTGCATGCAGCGGAGGATAGCGCAGTTACCAGTGGGAGAATCCGAAAGACCTGCGACTATGCAGTCGTTGCCGGTAAGTTACGTTGCGGCAGTCAGAGGACCGGAACCGGACCACTTACTAGTAGAGGAGGCGGCTCCTCGCCCGTCACCACCTGAGACCAACGATGCGCCCATAGTCACGAACCAGATAACGGCGACAAACTTATCCGCTGCCCAGTCAGAGCAACAGGTAACTCCCGATGACGAGGGCCATGCCGCAGTTGCTGCGGCTGACAACGTCGTGCTCCAGGATCCGGAGGGCCCGCAGGAACCGGACCAGACCGTATCTTCCGATAGTGAGATGAGCCGACCACGGCACTCACCCCGCAGGCGCAAAAAACAACGGATTGCGCCCCCGAACGCGGACCAGACGGCGAAGGAGGTGCGAGAAAAGGCTCAGCGGGTTGCCCGCACACTTGGAGGACCACCGGTAGCACAAGACGATGGCATCCACCAGGTCCTCATTCCGGCGGACATTCTTGCGACGGCCGAGCCACCTACCCCTCCCACCGAACGGATGGTAGTGCACGCGACACGGGAGGTGACCCCGCATGACTTACCCATGCAGACACTTGACGGCGACACCCCGGAGGTTGGCCTCCGGGCGACCGGCAACTGGGCCGATGATGTGGAAAACGTTCCGCCAGGAGGGGACTTGAATGACGATCCTATGGTTGGTGTGGGGACAGCGGTCATGCGCGGGGTCGGGGATGATACGGATGGGCTTCCCCCCCGCCCCAGCGACCAGTAATCTATAGTGTGTGTAGTCACAGAAGAGGCCTTCCTTCCTTCCATCCGCGAATGACTTCAGCACAAGCTTACAGGATAGGGACTGTCAACATCAACAGTATCAGCAGCAATCTAAAGCTACAGACCTTCCGTGATATGTTATATGCGGCCGAACTCGACGTGGTCTTACTACAAGAGGTGAAGAACATAGACCTCGCCACGATTAGTGGATATATAGCCTTCACTCATCCCGGGACTGTGCAAGAACTTGGAACAGCCATCCTCACAAAGGAAGGGATACTAGCGACTGACGTAGAGTACCTCCCAACGGCGAGAGGCATGGCGCTCACCATTTACGATACTCGTATTGTCAACGTCTATGCCCCTTCAGGCACTGGTAATAGACAGCAACGGGCGGCATTTTTTTAACGTTGCTATTGCACCATTGCTTGTAGGCCATTACGACCACATTATATTCGGTGGCGACTACAACTGCGTCCTATCTCCGAAAGACCAGACGCCACATTTTAACACTTGTCCGGATCTAGCGGCTATAATACGGGACTTTCATTTTATTGATACCTGGGAACACGTCAATGGCGATAGGCCAGGATTCACGCATATCACGACTCACTCCGCCAGCCGACTCGATCGTATTTACGTCACGCTGGATTTAAGTCGAAGACTTTTGCAGACGGAGATATGGCCGACCGTCTTCTCTGACCACGCGGCGTACATTTGTACCCTCAACCTCCAACGCCAAGGGACGTACCGTGGAAGAGGATACTGGAAGTTGAATGTATCGCATTTGGACGAACAGGCATGCCATGAACTCTTCGCTGCGTCTTGGGCGGCTTGTGAGAGAAGGTTTTCTCAATATGCCTCGGCGTTGGAATGGTGGCTCAACTGTGCAAAACCGACGATCAGGAAGGCCTTTATGAGATACTCCCGTGACAGGAAGGAGTGGTACACCAGGACGGTCGAGTTCTATTTCCAGGTCCTTCGAGACTTATACCGCCCGGACGCGTCGATTATAGACAATCACCAGGAAATACAACGGATAAAAGCCACGATTACGACTTTGACGCGTCAAAAGCTCATCGGGTGCAAAGTCAGGGCGCGACTTCGTGACGGTGTCGCCGGCGAGCAACCTTCCATCTATCACGTACTTAAGGAGCGGACAGGTCGCCGCAGGAAACTGGTCACTGAACTACGGACGGAGGACGGCTGTTTGTTGTTGCAGCAGCGTGAGATATCAGCTGAGATGAAGCACTATTATGCGACGCTATACGCCGCTGGCCCTGTGGATCACGAGGCGATGGAGGCTTTACTGTCGGGTATAACCCGCAAGGTGAATCAGACGGAAGCACTTCAATTGTTGGCTGAACCTACAGAAGAGGAAGTAGAAGATGCACTGCTGACGGGCCCTGAGAACAAGTCACCTGGTCCAGACGGCCTACCGGTGGAGTTCTATCGCACATTTAAACGCCTGTTGTTACCGAAACTGACGTGCATATGCCAGGAATTAATGGACCCCGACAAAGACATCCCGCGACAATTCATTGGCGCAATCCGCAAAACACTACCGCCCGCTCACACTTCTAAACTGTGATTATAAGATCTTTGCAAGGATTATAGCTAGGAGACTCAAACCGGTGATGAACACGGTTACAGCCCCGCCACAAACGAGTGTCGGTATAGGCCGCAACATTCACGACACCTTGTGTGACTATCGCGACGTCATAGCGGTAGCTGCCGCCTGTCGCATTCCGTGCGCCTTGGTTGCTCTCGATTTTGACAAAGCATTCGACCGTGTGAACCATGCGTACTTATTGCAAACCATGCAGACAATGAACTTCCCCCACCGTTTCCTCACCATCATCGCACGACTGCTGCGCCACTCCCAGTCCACGATTTTGCTCAACGGGCGATCAGTGGGGCCGATAACTATTGAAAGTTCGGTCAGACAGGGCTGCCCTATGTCGATGGCGCTGTTTGCTATCGCCATCGAGCCGCTATTAACAGCGCTGACCTCACACCTCCAGGGTGTCCTGATGTATGGTCACAAGTTTGTATGCCGCGCCTACGCGGATGATGTGGCCTTTCTTGTGCGAACCACGTCTGAGATACAGACGGCGATGGACATAGTAGAGCAGTATAGGAAGGCGGCGGGGGCTCAGTTGAATGTAATGAAGTCCGGTGTCCTGAACATCGGTCGCGGATTGAAGGCCCCTATTCCTGGACAGATCAAGGTGATCACGGTCATGAAGTGCTTGGGAGTGAAATTTACTCGTGACATCCGACGCACGATTGCAATCAATTACAAAGATTTGCTAAATACAGTGCGCGCGAGCATACGTCAACATACCCTCAGGTCGCTGGACGAAATACAACGCGTGGCCTTGGTGAACATTTATCTCGTCTCAAAAATTAACTATGTGGCACGCGTACTTCCGCTACCCCTCCCGATGGCAAGCAGATTGTTAGCTGCCTTCGGCCACT
The DNA here is from genome assembly GCF_021461385.2 of Schistocerca piceifrons. Classification (NCBI taxonomy): domain Eukaryota; kingdom Metazoa; phylum Arthropoda; class Insecta; order Orthoptera; family Acrididae; genus Schistocerca; species Schistocerca piceifrons. Next base: position 731,857 of record NW_025728775.1, on the reverse strand, counting down.
TTGTCAGCCGCGGCCACATTTTCAAAGTCAAGTATTCTACGTTGACTCTACCGTCGGCGTCAGGTGGTCTCAACCTCACCGACGTCTATACGAAGACACGGGCCCTGTACGTCAGTTCTACATTTAGCAGATGGAAGAATTCGCCCAATAGTATCACCACTTTTCTATTGAACGAAATAAAGCCGGCTAATCTTGACGCGCCTGTGGATGTTCATCACATACCAGACGACCTTCATCATATCAAGCAATTTTTGCTTGACTATAGCTACATCCGCCTGGGAATGCCTGAGGAACAAATAGTCACAGTGCGAGCAGTGTACAAATATTTGCTCACGACACACGCTCGAAACAGTATTGAAGTTAAGTACCCCGAGGCAGTCTGGCCACGTGTATGGAGAAGTGTTCATCATCCACATTTGCCAACGGGAGTGAGAGCATTGTGGTATTACGTGGTCAATAGGAAACTTCCCACGACTTCCCGATTACATTCGATACATTTGGCTGATACTTCCCTTTGTGCAACCTGTAACGTGCAAGATACTGATGAACACACATTCGTATGCGGTACGGCGCATGACATCTGGAAAGCGGTTAGAAACCTCTTGGCATTTCTACAACGCACGTCCCCTCAAGCCATCACCCTTAAGAGTCTACTTCTACCGGACGATGACCTCTACCCTACCACGAAACGAAATGCCGTAAACTGGCTGAAAGGACAAGCAATCTACTATATTATTACAAACTCAGAACGTAGCATTGGAGACTTTTCGACATATTTACAAACACAGCACGATGGACTTCGCAAACTTCCACATTATAAACAGGAATACGCAAATTTTCTCATCAAAGCGATCACGGATCCCCCACAGAATTGGCGGGTGTAAAGCTAAGAGTCGACAAGACAGGACAGTAAAGAGAAGGGACCACACGATGCAACAGGACGAACTCGCAACGGAGTGAACACATTGCAACCCGAGAAGCCGACCTTACAGTTTTCCGACGTAAGAGGGCCACTAAGGTACGGTTGCCAAAGGTAATTTGAGAAAAATCACGAACAACCACAATGCCGATGGAGGCGGCACATACAGAGGATTTCTTCTCGGAGATGGCATTCATGAGTCGAAGCCACTCATCCCTTTTGTTTTCATTTACTTTATGTTCTACCATTTCCACAAAAAAAAAAAAAAAAAAAAAAAAAAAAAAAAAAAAAAAAAAATCTAATAAATTTAAAGCGTAGAAGCTAGCCGACGAAGGCAGAAAAGGCGAGCGATTGGATGGGCTATGTGGGGAGAAGGGAGGCCCAAAAAAAAAAAAAAAAAAAAAAAAAAAAAAAAAAAAAAAAAAAAAAAAAAAAAAAGGGGTATGATTCCTGCTTAGGGTGCAGGAGGTCCCGGGTTCAAATCCCGGACGAGCCCTAGCGTTTTGTGCAAACTGATCGCACGTCAGTGGCTGAGTCAGCGCAAAAAGCTCGCCGTCAATATCAAATGAATTTCTTATTCGATGTGAGCAATTGACACTCGGGTCCGACGCGTGAAGGCGATTACGAAGGTTTCGGGTACAGATGGTAGCAGATGCATGTTAGTACGTCTTGCTTAAAGTGATGAAAAAGTGTTTCCGCCCGGGATCGAACCGGGGACCTTCTGCGTGTTAGGCAGACGTGATAACCGCTACACCACGGAAACTGCTTGTGTGCACCTTCCTTCACAGACAACTTGTAGTGATGTTGCCATCGTAACTAAAAAATTCAATAAATGTGGTACTTGCAAAACGAAGGGACATGCAGCAGATCCACACACGACGTGGCTCATTGGAGGACAATACGACATAGGCAGGAAAATACTGTTCCCGCCCGGGATCGAACCGGGGACCTTCTGCGTGTGAAGCAGACGTGATAACCGCTACACTACGGAAACGACGGACCCCAGGAGTCCATCCTTGTTCACTCGAACTTGCCTCAGACTTTCTCTCGTCCGCGAATGCACACACGACAGTTCTTTTGTCAGCCTGGAACCCATCACAGCCGAGGGCTCAAGAAGTCTTCGGGGTGCTCGAGAGGGTGTCTGCCGTAGCACCCCTAACGAGATAGCGGCGTTTCGCGCAGTCGTTATTGCAAGTCATATCAGCAAAAGCAATCACTTTCTCAGCAGCAGGCAGTGCGAGCCCAGCGGCAGCTCTACATGAAGGTACCAGTAGCCCAGGAAGGCCGCCGACCGCGGGAATTCGCACCGCCCCCATCCCGCCAGCGTACACGAGACTTCCAGGGCACCCTGGACGACATCGAGGGACTGGAATAATTGGCATTCGCCGTGTCACAGGGCTCGTTGGTCTAGGGGCAGTCTACTCGCGGCTGGCGAGGTGAGCGGACGTGCGCTGTTTACGTCCTCGCTGTTCCGGCCAGCTCCGCGGCGAGTGGTGAGTCAACACGGTGGGACTAGCCGTTTCTCGAGGAATTTAGTCATGTACACGTGGTAACGATGGAGTCTCATTTCCGTACAAACACACTGAAATTTAGTTTCGACGACCATTATGCACGACCTAAGCCATACGAAATAGAGGCCTTTTTGCGCGATGTAGTGAAGTTACAATTTGGCGACGTTATCGGGATCCATTTGTCGATAGTTAGCCGAACAGTCTATGTGAAGATGTCGAACACAGAATGTTGTGCACGAGTAATAGCCTCTTCGGGAGGTCGATTTAAGTTCACCCATTGTGACGGTAACGTGGGGGATGTGGCGGTTGAAATGGCGGGACTTGGCGTCAGGACCATTAGGATCTTTGAACTTCCGTTTGAGGTGCCTGCAGGGCAGATCAATCAGGTTCTTACTACATATGGCACGGTCTTAAGTAATAAAGCGGAGAAGTGGACAACTTTCAATACCTTCCCTGTTCTCAATGGGGTGCGGCAGATCAAAATTGATCTTCGGCGTCACGTCCCTTCATATATATACGTCAGTGGATGTAGAGCCATTGTCATGTATGACGGGCAACCCCGAACGTGCTCAGGTTGTGGTAAGGAAGGCCATGTTCGCTCGGACTGCATGCAGCGGAGGATAGCGCAGTTACCAGTGGGAGAATCCGAAAGACCTGCGACTATGCAGTCGTTGCCGGTAAGTTACGTTGCGGCAGTCAGAGGACCGGAACCGGACCACTTACTAGTAGAGGAGGCGGCTCCTCGCCCGTCACCACCTGAGACCAACGATGCGCCCATAGTCACGAACCAGATAACGGCGACAAACTTATCCGCTGCCCAGTCAGAGCAACAGGTAACTCCCGATGACGAGGGCCATGCCGCAGTTGCTGCGGCTGACAACGTCGTGCTCCAGGATCCGGAGGGCCCGCAGGAACCGGACCAGACCGTATCTTCCGATAGTGAGATGAGCCGACCACGGCACTCACCCCGCAGGCGCAAAAAACAACGGATTGCGCCCCCGAACGCGGACCAGACGGCGAAGGAGGTGCGAGAAAAGGCTCAGCGGGTTGCCCGCACACTTGGAGGACCACCGGTAGCACAAGACGATGGCATCCACCAGGTCCTCATTCCGGCGGACATTCTTGCGACGGCCGAGCCACCTACCCCTCCCACCGAACGGATGGTAGTGCACGCGACACGGGAGGTGACCCCGCATGACTTACCCATGCAGACACTTGACGGCGACACCCCGGAGGTTGGCCTCCGGGCGACCGGCAACTGGGCCGATGATGTGGAAAACGTTCCGCCAGGAGGGGACTTGAATGACGATCCTATGGTTGGTGTGGGGACAGCGGTCATGCGCGGGGTCGGGGATGATACGGATGGGCTTCCCCCCCGCCCCAGCGACCAGTAATCTATAGTGTGTGTAGTCACAGAAGAGGCCTTCCTTCCTTCCATCCGCGAATGACTTCAGCACAAGCTTACAGGATAGGGACTGTCAACATCAACAGTATCAGCAGCAATCTAAAGCTACAGACCTTCCGTGATATGTTATATGCGGCCGAACTCGACGTGGTCTTACTACAAGAGGTGAAGAACATAGACCTCGCCACGATTAGTGGATATATAGCCTTCACTCATCCCGGGACTGTGCAAGAACTTGGAACAGCCATCCTCACAAAGGAAGGGATACTAGCGACTGACGTAGAGTACCTCCCAACGGCGAGAGGCATGGCGCTCACCATTTACGATACTCGTATTGTCAACGTCTATGCCCCTTCAGGCACTGGTAATAGACAGCAACGGGCGGCATTTTTTTAACGTTGCTATTGCACCATTGCTTGTAGGCCATTACGACCACATTATATTCGGTGGCGACTACAACTGCGTCCTATCTCCGAAAGACCAGACGCCACATTTTAACACTTGTCCGGATCTAGCGGCTATAATACGGGACTTTCATTTTATTGATACCTGGGAACACGTCAATGGCGATAGGCCAGGATTCACGCATATCACGACTCACTCCGCCAGCCGACTCGATCGTATTTACGTCACGCTGGATTTAAGTCGAAGACTTTTGCAGACGGAGATATGGCCGACCGTCTTCTCTGACCACGCGGCGTACATTTGTACCCTCAACCTCCAACGCCAAGGGACGTACCGTGGAAGAGGATACTGGAAGTTGAATGTATCGCATTTGGACGAACAGGCATGCCATGAACTCTTCGCTGCGTCTTGGGCGGCTTGTGAGAGAAGGTTTTCTCAATATGCCTCGGCGTTGGAATGGTGGCTCAACTGTGCAAAACCGACGATCAGGAAGGCCTTTATGAGATACTCCCGTGACAGGAAGGAGTGGTACACCAGGACGGTCGAGTTCTATTTCCAGGTCCTTCGAGACTTATACCGCCCGGACGCGTCGATTATAGACAATCACCAGGAAATACAACGGATAAAAGCCACGATTACGACTTTGACGCGTCAAAAGCTCATCGGGTGCAAAGTCAGGGCGCGACTTCGTGACGGTGTCGCCGGCGAGCAACCTTCCATCTATCACGTACTTAAGGAGCGGACAGGTCGCCGCAGGAAACTGGTCACTGAACTACGGACGGAGGACGGCTGTTTGTTGTTGCAGCAGCGTGAGATATCAGCTGAGATGAAGCACTATTATGCGACGCTATACGCCGCTGGCCCTGTGGATCACGAGGCGATGGAGGCTTTACTGTCGGGTATAACCCGCAAGGTGAATCAGACGGAAGCACTTCAATTGTTGGCTGAACCTACAGAAGAGGAAGTAGAAGATGCACTGCTGACGGGCCCTGAGAACAAGTCACCTGGTCCAGACGGCCTACCGGTGGAGTTCTATCGCACATTTAAACGCCTGTTGTTACCGAAACTGACGTGCATATGCCAGGAATTAATGGACCCCGACAAAGACATCCCGCGACAATTCATTGGCGCAATCCGCAAAACACTACCGCCCGCTCACACTTCTAAACTGTGATTATAAGATCTTTGCAAGGATTATAGCTAGGAGACTCAAACCGGTGATGAACACGGTTACAGCCCCGCCACAAACGAGTGTCGGTATAGGCCGCAACATTCACGACACCTTGTGTGACTATCGCGACGTCATAGCGGTAGCTGCCGCCTGTCGCATTCCGTGCGCCTTGGTTGCTCTCGATTTTGACAAAGCATTCGACCGTGTGAACCATGCGTACTTATTGCAAACCATGCAGACAATGAACTTCCCCCACCGTTTCCTCACCATCATCGCACGACTGCTGCGCCACTCCCAGTCCACGATTTTGCTCAACGGGCGATCAGTGGGGCCGATAACTATTGAAAGTTCGGTCAGACAGGGCTGCCCTATGTCGATGGCGCTGTTTGCTATCGCCATCGAGCCGCTATTAACAGCGCTGACCTCACACCTCCAGGGTGTCCTGATGTATGGTCACAAGTTTGTATGCCGCGCCTACGCGGATGATGTGGCCTTTCTTGTGCGAACCACGTCTGAGATACAGACGGCGATGGACATAGTAGAGCAGTATAGGAAGGCGGCGGGGGCTCAGTTGAATGTAATGAAGTCCGGTGTCCTGAACATCGGTCGCGGATTGAAGGCCCCTATTCCTGGACAGATCAAGGTGATCACGGTCATGAAGTGCTTGGGAGTGAAATTTACTCGTGACATCCGACGCACGATTGCAATCAATTACAAAGATTTGCTAAATACAGTGCGCGCGAGCATACGTCAACATACCCTCAGGTCGCTGGACGAAATACAACGCGTGGCCTTGGTGAACATTTATCTCGTCTCAAAAATTAACTATGTGGCACGCGTACTTCCGCTACCCCTCCCGATGGCAAGCAGATTGTTAGCTGCCTTCGGCCACTTTGTCAGCCGCGGCCACATTTTCAAAGTCAAGTATTCTACGTTGACTCTACCGTCGGCGTCAGGTGGTCTCAACCTCACCGACGTCTATACGAAGACACGGGCCCTGTACGTCAGTTCTACATTTAGCAGATGGAAGAATTCGCCCAATAGTATCACCACTTTTCTATTGAACGAAATAAAGCCGGCTAATCTTGACGCGCCTGTGGATGTTCATCACATACCAGACGACCTTCATCATATCAAGCAATTTTTGCTTGACTATAGCTACATCCGCCTGGGAATGCCTGAGGAACAAATAGTCACAGTGCGAGCAGTGTACAAATATTTGCTCACGACACACGCTCGAAACAGTATTGAAGTTAAGTACCCCGAGGCAGTCTGGCCACGTGTATGGAGAAGTGTTCATCATCCACATTTGCCAACGGGAGTGAGAGCATTGTGGTATTACGTGGTCAATAGGAAACTTCCCACGACTTCCCGATTACATTCGATACATTTGGCTGATACTTCCCTTTGTGCAACCTGTAACGTGCAAGATACTGATGAACACACATTCGTATGCGGTACGGCGCATGACATCTGGAAAGCGGTTAGAAACCTCTTGGCATTTCTACAACGCACGTCCCCTCAAGCCATCACCCTTAAGAGTCTACTTCTACCGGACGATGACCTCTACCCTACCACGAAACGAAATGCCGTAAACTGGCTGAAAGGACAAGCAATCTACTATATTATTACAAACTCAGAACGTAGCATTGGAGACTTTTCGACATATTTACAAACACAGCACGATGGACTTCGCAAACTTCCACATTATAAACAGGAATACGCAAATTTTCTCATCAAAGCGATCACGGATCCCCCACAGAATTGGCGGGTGTAAAGCTAAGAGTCGACAAGACAGGACAGTAAAGAGAAGGGACCACACGATGCAACAGGACGAACTCGCAACGGAGTGAACACATTGCAACCCGAGAAGCCGACCTTACAGTTTTCCGACGTAAGAGGGCCACTAAGGTACGGTTGCCAAAGGTAATTTGAGAAAAATCACGAACAACCACAATGCCGATGGAGGCGGCACATACAGAGGATTTCTTCTCGGAGATGGCATTCATGAGTCGAAGCCACTCATCCCTTTTGTTTTCATTTACTTTATGTTCTACCATTTCCACAAAAAAAAAAAAAAAAAAAAAAAAAAAAAAAAAAAAAAAAAAAAATCTAATAAATTTAAAGCGTAGAAGCTAGCCGACGAAGGCAGAAAAGGCGAGCGATTGGATGGGCTATGTGGGGAGAAGGGAGGCCCAAAAAAAAAAAAAAAAAAAAAAAAAAAAAAAAAAAAAAAAAAAAAAAAAAAAAAAAAAGGGGTATGATTCCTGCTTAGGGTGCAGGAGGTCCCGGGTTCAAATCCCGGACGAGCCCTAGCGTTTTGTGCAAACTGATCGCACGTCAGTGGCTGAGTCAGCGCAAAAAGCTCGCCGTCAATATCAAATGAATTTCTTATTCGATGTGAGCAATTGACACTCGGGTCCGACGCGTGAAGGCGATTACGAAGGTTTCGGGTACAGATGGTAGCAGATGCATGTTAGTACGTCTTGCTTAAAGTGATGAAAAAGTGTTTCCGCCCGGGATCGAACCGGGGACCTTCTGCGTGTTAGGCAGACGTGATAACCGCTACACCACGGAAACTGCTTGTGTGCACCTTCCTTCACAGACAACTTGTAGTGATGTTGCCATCGTAACTAAAAAATTCAATAAATGTGGTACTTGCAAAACGAAGGGACATGCAGCAGATCCACACACGACGTGGCTCATTGGAGGACAATACGACATAGGCAGGAAAATACTGTTCCCGCCCGGGATCGAACCGGGGACCTTCTGCGTGTGAAGCAGACGTGATAACCGCTACACTACGGAAACGACGGACCCCAGGAGTCCATCCTTGTTCACTCGAACTTGCCTCAGACTTTCTCTCGTCCGCGAATGCACACACGACAGTTCTTTTGTCAGCCTGGAACCCATCACAGCCGAGGGCTCAAGAAGTCTTCGGGGTGCTCGAGAGGGTGTCTGCCGTAGCACCCCTAACGAGATAGCGGCGTTTCGCGCAGTCGTTATTGCAAGTCATATCAGCAAAAGCAATCACTTTCTCAGCAGCAGGCAGTGCGAGCCCAGCGGCAGCTCTACATGAAGGTACCAGTAGCCCAGGAAGGCCGCCGACCGCGGGAATTCGCACCGCCCCCATCCCGCCAGCGTACACGAGACTTCCAGGGCACCCTGGACGACATCGAGGGACTGGAATAATTGGCATTCGCCGTGTCACAGGGCTCGTTGGTCTAGGGGTATGATTCCTGCTTAGGGGGCAGGAGGTCCCGGGTTCAAATCCCGGACGAGCCCTAGCGTTTTGTGCAAACTGATCGCACGTCAGTGGCTGAGTCAGCGCAAAAAGCTCGCCGTCAATATCAAATGAATTTCTTATTCGATGTGAGCAATTGACACTCGGGTCCGACGCGTGAAGGCGATTACGAAGGTTTCGGGTACAGATGGTAGCAGAAGCATGTTAGTACGTCTTGCTTAAAGTGATGAAAAAGTGTTTCCGCCCGGGATCGAACCGGGGACCTTCTGCGTGTTAGGCAGACGTGATAACCGCTACACCACGGAAACTGCTTGTGTGCACCTTACTTCACAGACAACTTGTAGTGATGTTGCCATCGTAACTAAAAAATTCAATAAATGTGGTACTTGCAAAACGAAGGGACATGCAGCAGATCCACACACGACGTGGCTCATTGGAGGACAATACGACATAGGCAGGAAAATACTGTTCCCGCCCGGGATCGAACCGGGGACCTTCTGCGTGTGAAGCAGACGTGATAACCGCTACACTACGGAAACGACGGACCCCAGGAGTCCATCCTTGTTCACTCGAACTTGCCTCAGACTTTCTCTCGTCCGCGAATGCACACACGACAGTTCTTTTGTCAGCCTGGAACCCATCACAGCCGAGGGCTCAAGAAGTCTTCGGGGTGCTCGAGAGGGTGTCTGCCGTAGCACCCCTAACGAGATAGCGGCGTTTCGCGCAGTCGTTATTGCAAGTCATATCAGCAAAAGCAATCACTTTCTCAGCAGCAGGCAGTGCGAGCCCAGCGGCAGCTCTACATGAAGGTACCAGTAGCCCAGGAAGACCGCCGACCGCGGGAATTCGCACCGCCCCCATCCCGCCAGCGTACACGAGACTTCCAGGGCACCCTGGACGACATCGAGGGACTGGAATAATTGGCATTCGCCGTGTCACAGGGCTCGTTGGTCTAGGGGCAGTCTACTCGCGGCTGGCGAGGTGAGCGGACATGCGCTGTTTACGTCCTCGCTGTTCCGGCCAGCTCCGCGGCGAGTGGTGAGTCAACACGGTGGGACTAGCCGTTTCTCGAGGAATTTAGTCATGTACACGTGGTAACGATGGAGTCTCATTTCCGTACAAACACACTGAAATTTAGTTTCGACGACCATTATGCACGACCTAAGCCATACGAAATAGAGGCCTTTTTGCGCGATGTAGTGAAGTTACAATTTGGCGACGTTATCGGGATCCATTTGTCGATAGTTAGCCGAACAGTCTATGTGAAGATGTCGAACACAGAATGCTGTGCACGAGTAATAGCCTCTTCGGGAGGTCGATTTAAGTTCACCCATTGTGACGGTAACGTGGGGGATGTGGCGGTTGAAATGGCGGGACTTGGCGTCAGGACCATTAGGATCTTTGAACTTCCGTTTGAGGTGCCTGCAGGGCAGATCAATCAGGTTCTTACTACATATGGCACGGTCTTAAGTAATACAGCGGAGAAGTGGACAACTTTCAATACCTTCCCTGTTCTCAATGGGGTGCGGCAGATCAAAATTGATCTTCGGCGTCACGTCCCTTCATATATATACGTCAGTGGATGTAGAGCCATTGTCATGTATGACGGGCAACCCCGAACGTGCTCAGGTTGTGGTAAGGAAGGCCATGTTCGCTCGGACTGCATGCAGCGGAGGATAGCGCAGTTACCAGTGGGAGAATCCGAAAGACCTGCGACTATGCAGTCGTTGCCGGTAAGTTACGTTGCGGCAGTCAGAGGACCGGAACCGGACCACTTACTAGTAGAGGAGGCGGCTCCTCGCCCGTCACCACCTGAGACCAACGATGCGCCCATAGTCACGAACCAGATAACGGCGACAAACTTATCCGCTGCCCAGTCAGAGCAACAGGTAACTCCCGATGACGAGGGCCATGCCGCAGTTGCTGCGGCTGACAACGTCGTGCTCCAGGATCCGGAGGGCCCGCAGGAACCGGACCAGACCGTATCTTCCGATAGTGAGATGAGCCGACCACGGCACTCACCCCGCAGGCGCAAAAAACAACGGATTGCGCCCCCGAACGCGGACCAGACGGCGAAGGAGGTGCGAGAAAAGGCTCAGCGGGTTGCCCGCACACTTGGAGGACCACCGGTAGCACAAGACGATGGCATCCACCAGGTCCTCATTCCGGCGGACATTCTTGCGACGGCCGAGCCACCTACCCCTCCCACCGAACGGATGGTAGTGCACGCGACACGGGAGGTGACCCCGCATGACTTACCCATGCAGACACTTGACGGCGACACCCCGGAGGTTGGCCTCCGGGCGACCGGCAACTGGGCCGATGATGTGGAAAACGTTCCGCCAGGAGGGGACTTGAATGACGATCCTATGGTTGGTGTGGGGACAGCGGTCATGCGCGGGGTCGGGGATGATACGGATGGGCTTCCCCCCCGCCCCAGCGACCAGTAATCTATAGTGTGTGTAGTCACAGAAGAGGCCTTCCTTCCTTCCATCCGCGAATGACTTCAGCACAAGCTTACAGGATAGGGACTGTCAACATCAACAGTATCAGCAGCAATCTAAAGCTACAGACCTTCCGTGATATGTTATATGCGGCCGAACTCGACGTGGTCTTACTACAAGAGGTGAAGAACATAGACCTCGCCACGATTAGTGGATATATAGCCTTCACTCATCCCGGGACTGTGCAAGAACTTGGAACAGCCATCCTCACAAAGGAAGGGATACTAGCGACTGACGTAGAGTACCTCCCAACGGCGAGAGGCATGGCGCTCACCATTTACGATACTCGTATTGTCAACGTCTATGCCCCTTCAGGCACTGGTAATAGACAGCAACGGGCGGCATTTTTTTAACGTTGCTATTGCACCATTGCTTGTAGGCCATTACGACCACATTATATTCGGTGGCGACTACAACTGCGTCCTATCTCCGAAAGACCAGACGCCACATTTTAACACTTGTCCGGATCTAGCGGCTATAATACGGGACTTTCATTTTATTGATACCTGGGAACACGTCAATGGCGATAGGCCAGGATTCACGCATATCACGACTCACTCCGCCAGCCGACTCGATCGTATTTACGTCACGCTGGATTTAAGTCGAAGACTTTTGCAGACGGAGATATGGCCGACCGTCTTCTCTGACCACGCGGCGTACATTTGTACCCTCAACCTCCAACGCCAAGGGACGTACCGTGGAAGAGGATACTGGAAGTTGAATGTATCGCATTTGGACGAACAGGCATGCCATGAACTCTTCGCTGCGTCTTGGGCGGCTTGTGAGAGAAGGTTTTCTCAATATGCCTCGGCGTTGGAATGGTGGCTCAACTGTGCAAAACCGACGATCAGGAAGGCCTTTATGAGATACTCCCGTGACAGGAAGGAGTGGTACACCAGGACGGTCGAGTTCTATTTCCAGGTCCTTCGAGACTTATACCGCCCGGACGCGTCGATTATAGACAATCACCAGGAAATACAACGGATAAAAGCCACGATTACGACTTTGACGCGTCAAAAGCTCATCGGGTGCAAAGTCAGGGCGCGACTTCGTGACGGTGTCGCCGGCGAGCAACCTTCCATCTATCACGTACTTAAGGAGCGGACAGGTCGCCGCAGGAAACTGGTCACTGAACTACGGACGGAGGACGGCTGTTTGTTGTTGCAGCAGCGTGAGATATCAGCTGAGATGAAGCACTATTATGCGACGCTATACGCCGCTGGCCCTGTGGATCACGAGGCGATGGAGGCTTTACTGTCGGGTATAACCCGCAAGGTGAATCAGACGGAAGCACTTCAATTGTTGGCTGAACCTACAGAAGAGGAAGTAGAAGATGCACTGCTGACGGGCCCTGAGAACAAGTCACCTGGTCCAGACGGCCTACCGGTGGAGTTCTATCGCACATTTAAACGCCTGTTGTTACCGAAACTGACGTGCATATGCCAGGAATTAATGGACCCCGACAAAGACATCCCGCGACAATTCAGTGAGGGCTTGATCATACCGGTTCCTAAGTCACCATTGGCGCAATCCGCAAAACACTACCGCCCGCTCACACTTCTAAACTGTGATTATAAGATCTTTGCAAGGATTATAGCTAGGAGACTCAAACCGGTGATGAACACGGTTACAGCCCCGCCACAAACGAGTGTCGGTATAGGCCGCAACATTCACGACACCTTGTGTGACTATCGCGACGTCATAGCGGTAGCTGCCGCCTGTCGCATTCCGTGCGCCTTGGTTGCTCTCGATTTTGACAAAGCATTCGACCGTGTGAACCATGCGTACTTATTGCAAACCATGCAGACAATGAACTTCCCCCACCGTTTCCTCACCATCATCGCACGACTGCTGCGCCACTCCCAGTCCACGATTTTGCTCAACGGGCGATCAGTGGGGCCGATAACTATTGAAAGTTCGGTCAGACAGGGCTGCCCTATGTCGATGGCGCTGTTTGCTATCGCCATCGAGCCGCTATTAACAGCGCTGACCTCACACCTCCAGGGTGTCCTGATGTATGGTCACAAGTTTGTATGCCGCGCCTACGCGGATGATGTGGCCTTTCTTGTGCGAACCACGTCTGAGATACAGACGGCGATGGACATAGTAGAGCAGTATAGGAAGGCGGCGGGGGCTCAGTTGAATGTAATGAAGTCTGGTGTCCTGAACATCGGTCGCGGATTGAAGGCCCCTATTCCTGGACAGATCAAGGTGATCACGGTCATGAAGTGCTTGGGAGTGAAATTTACTCGTGACATCCGACGCACGATTGCAATCAATTACAAAGATTTGCTAAATACAGTGCGCGCGAGCATACGTCAACATACCCTCAGGTCGCTGGACGAAATACAACGCGTGGCCTTGGTGAACATTTATCTCGTCTCAAAAATTAACTATGTGGCACGCGTACTTCCGCTACCCCTCCCGATGGCAAGCAGATTGTTAGCTGTCTTCGGCCACTTTGTCAGCCGCGGCCACATTTTCAAAGTCAAGTATTCTACGTTGACTCTACCGTCGGCGTCAGGTGGTCTCAACCTCACCGACGTCTATACGAAGACACGGGCCCTGTACGTCAGTTCTACATTTAGCAGATGGAAGAATTCGCCCAATAGTATCACCACTTTTCTATTGAACGAAATAAAGCCGGCTAATCTTGACGCGCCTGTGGATGTTCATCACATACCAGACGACCTTCATCATATCAAGCAATTTTTGCTTGACTATAGCTACATCCGCCTGGGAATGCCTGAGGAACAAATAGTCACAGTGCGAGCAGTGTACAAATATTTGCTCACGACACACGCTCGAAACAGTATTGAAGTTAAGTACCCCGAGGCAGTCTGGCCACGTGTATGGAGAAGTGTTCATCATCCACATTTGCCAACGGGAGTGAGAGCATTGTGGTATTACGTGGTCAATAGGAAACTTCCCACGACTTCCCGATTACATTCGATACATTTGGCTGATACTTCCCTTTGTGCAACCTGTAACGTGCAAGATACTGATGAACACACATTCGTATGCGGTACGGCGCATGACATCTGGAAAGCGGTTAGAAACCTCTTGGCATTTCTACAACGCACGTCCCCTCAAGCCATCACCCTTAAGAGTCTACTTCTACCGGACGATGACCTCTACCCTACCACGAAACGAAATGCCGTAAACTGGCTGAAAGGACAAGCAATCTACTATATTATTACAAACTCAGAACGTAGCATTGGAGACTTTTCGACATATTTACAAACACAGCACGATGGACTTCGCAAACTTCCACATTATAAACAGGAATACGCAAATTTTCTCATCAAAGCGATCACGGATCCCCCACAGAATTGGCGGGTGTAAAGCTAAGAGTCGACAAGACAGGACAGTAAAGAGAAGGGACCACACGATGCAACAGGACGAACTCGCAACGGAGTGAACACATTGCAACCCGAGAAGCCGACCTTACAGTTTTCCGACGTAAGAGGGCCACTAAGGTACGGTTGCCAAAGGTAATTTGAGAAAAATCACGAACAACCACAATGCCGATGGAGGCGGCACATACAGAGGATTTCTTCTCGGAGATGGCATTCATGAGTCGAAGCCACTCATCCCTTTTGTTTTCATTTACTTTATGTTCTACCATTTCCACAAAAAAAAAAAAAAAAAAAAAAAAAAAAAAAAAAAAAATAATAATCTAATAAATTTAAAGCGTAGAAGCTAGCCGACGAAGGCAGAAAAGGCGAGCGATTGGATGGGCTATGTGGGGAGAAGGGAGGCCCAAAAAAAAAAAAAAAAAAAAAAAAAAAAAAAGGGGTATGATTCCTGCTTAGGGTGCAGGAGGTCCCGGGTTCAAATCCCGGACGAGCCCTAGCGTTTTGTGCAAACTGATCGCACGTCAGTGGCTGAGTCAGCGCAAAAAGCTCGCCGTCAATATCAAATGAATTTCTTATTCGATGTGAGCAATTGACACTCGGGTCCGACGCGTGAAGGCGATTACGAAGGTTTCGGGTACAGATGGTAGCAGATGCATGTTAGTACGTCTTGCTTAAAGTGATGAAAAAGT
This sequence comes from Schistocerca piceifrons, assembly GCF_021461385.2. Taxonomy (NCBI): domain Eukaryota; kingdom Metazoa; phylum Arthropoda; class Insecta; order Orthoptera; family Acrididae; genus Schistocerca; species Schistocerca piceifrons. The sequence goes on along the minus strand of NW_025728775.1, from coordinate 716,650 downwards.
GTTTCCGCCCGGGATCGAACCGGGGACCTTCTGCGTGTTAGGCAGACGTGATAACCGCTACACCACGGAAACTGCTTGTGTGCACCTTACTTCACAGACAACTTGTAGTGATGTTGCCATCGTAACTAAAAAATTCAATAAATGTGGTACTTGCAAAACGAAGGGACATGCAGCAGATCCACACACGACGTGGCTCATTGGAGGACAATACGACATAGGCAGGAAAATACTGTTCCCGCCCGGGATCGAACCGGGGACCTTCTGCGTGTGAAGCAGACGTGATAACCGCTACACTACGGAAACGACGGACCCCAGGAGTCCATCCTTGTTCACTCGAACTTGCCTCAGACTTTCTCTCGTCCGCGAATGCACACACGACAGTTCTTTTGTCAGCCTGGAACCCATCACAGCCGAGGGCTCAAGAAGTCTTCGGGGTGCTCGAGAGGGTGTCTGCCGTAGCACCCCTAACGAGATAGCGGCGTTTCGCGCAGTCGTTATTGCAAGTCATATCAGCAAAAGCAATCACTTTCTCAGCAGCAGGCAGTGCGAGCCCAGCGGCAGCTCTACATGAAGGTACCAGTAGCCCAGGAAGGCCGCCGACCGCGGGAATTCGCACCGCCCCCATCCCGCCAGCGTACACGAGACTTCCAGGGCACCCTGGACGACATCGAGGGACTGGAATAATTGGCATTCGCCGTGTCACAGGGCTCGTTGGTCTAGGGGTATGATTCCTGCTTAGGGTGCAGGAGGTCCCGGGTTCAAATCCCGGACGAGCCCTAGCGTTTTGTGCAAACTGATCGCACGTCAGTGGCTGAGTCAGCGCAAAAAGCTCGCCGTCAATATCAAATGAATTTCTTATTCGATGTGAGCAATTGACACTCGGGTCCGACGCGTGAAGGCGATTACGAAGGTTTCGGGTACAGATGGTAGCAGATGCATGTTAGTACGTCTTGCTTAAAGTGATGAAAAAGTGTTTCCGCCCGGGATCGAACCGGGGACCTTCTGCGTGTTAGGCAGACGTGATAACCGCTACACCACGGAAACTGCTTGTGTGCACCTTACTTCACAGACAACTTGTAGTGATGTTGCCATCGTAACTAAAAAATTCAATAAATGTGGTACTTGCAAAACGAAGGGACATGCAGCAGATCCACACACGACGTGGCTCATTGGAGGACAATACGACATAGGCAGGAAAATACTGTTCTCGCCCGGGATCGAACCGGGGACCTTCTGCGTGTGAAGCAGACGTGATAACCGCTACACTACGGAAACGACGGACCCCAGGAGTCCATCCTTGTTCACTCGAACTTGCCTCAGACTTTCTCTCGTCCGCGAATGCACACACGACAGTTCTTTTGTCAGCCTGGAACCCATCACAGCCGAGGGCTCAAGAAGTCTTCGGGGTGCTCGAGAGGGTGTCTGCCGTAGCACCCCTAACGAGATAGCGGCGTTTCGCGCAGTCGTTATTGCAAGTCATATCAGCAAAAGCAATCACTTTCTCAGCAGCAGGCAGTGCGAGCCCAGCGGCAGCTCTACATGAAGGTACCAGTAGCCCAGGAAGGCCGCCGACCGCGGGAATTCGCACCGCCCCCATCCCGCCAGCGTACACGAGACTTCCAGGGCACCCTGGACGACATCGAGGGACTGGAATAATTGGCATTCGCCGTGTCACAGGGCTCGTTGGTCTAGGGGTATGATTCCTGCTTAGGGTGCAGGAGGTCCCGGGTTCAAATCCCGGACGAGCCCTAGCGTTTTGTGCAAACTGATCGCACGTCAGTGGCTGAGTCAGCGCAAAAAGCTCGCCGTCAATATCAAATGAATTTCTTATTCGATGTGAGCAATTGACACTCGGGTCCGACGCGTGAAGGCGATTACGAAGGTTTCGGGTACAGATGGTAGCAGATGCATGTTAGTACGTCTTGCTTAAAGTGATGAAAAAGTGTTTCCGCCCGGGATCGAACCGGGGACCTTCTGCGTGTTAGGCAGACGTGATAACCGCTACACCACGGAAACTGCTTGTGTGCACCTTACTTCACAGACAACTTGTAGTGATGTTGCCATCGTAACTAAAAAATTCAATAAATGTGGTACTTGCAAAACGAAGGGACATGCAGCAGATCCACACACGACGTGGCTCATTGGAGGACAATACGACATAGGCAGGAAAATACTGTTCCCGCCCGGGATCGAACCGGGGACCTTCTGCGTGTGAAGCAGACGTGATAACCGCTACACTACGGAAACGACGGACCTCAGGAGTCCATCCTTGTTCACTCGAACTTGCCTCAGACTTTCTCTCGTCCGCGAATGCACACACGACAGTTCTTTTGTCAGCCTGGAACCCATCACAGCCGAGGGCTCAAGAAGTCTTCGGGGTGCTCGAGAGGGTGTCTGCCGTAGCACCCCTAACGAGATAGCGGCGTTTCGCGCAGTCGTTATTGCAAGTCATATCAGCAAAAGCAATCACTTTCTCAGCAGCAGGCAGTGCGAGCCCAGCGGCAGCTCTACATGAAGGTACCAGTAGCCCAGGAAGGCCGCCGACCGCGGGAATTCGCACCGCCCCCATCCCGCCAGCGTACACGAGACTTCCAGGGCACCCTGGACGACATCGAGGGACTGGAATAATTGGCATTCGCCGTGTCACAGGGCTCGTTGGTCTAGGGGTATGATTCCTGCTTAGGGTGCAGGAGGTCCCGGGTTCAAATCCCGGACGAGCCCTAGCGTTTTGTGCAAACTGATCGCACGTCAGTGGCTGAGTCAGCGCAAAAAGCTCGCCGTCAATATCAAATGAATTTCTTATTCGATGTGAGCAATTGACACTCGGGTCCGACGCGTGAAGGCGATTACGAAGGTTTCGGGTACAGATGGTAGCAGATGCATGTTAGTACGTCTTGCTTAAAGTGATGAAAAAGTGTTTCCGCCCGGGATCGAACCGGGGACCTTCTGCGTGTTAGACAGACGTGATAACCGCTACACCACGGAAACTGCTTGTGTGCACCTTACTTCACAGACAACTTGTAGTGATGTTGCCATCGTAACTAAAAAATTCAATAAATGTGGTACTTGCAAAACGAAGGGACATGCAGCAGATCCACACACGACGTGGCTCATTGGAGGACAATACGACATAGGCAGGAAAATACTGTTCCCGCCCGGGATCGAACCGGGGACCTTCTGCGTGTGAAGCAGACGTGATAACCGCTACACTACGGAAACGACGGACCCCAGGAGTCCATCCTTGTTCACTCGAACTTGCCTCAGACTTTCTCTCGTCCGCGAATGCACACACGACAGTTCTTTTGTCAGCCTGGAACCCATCACAGCCGAGGGCTCAAGAAGTCTTCGGGGTGCTCGAGAGGGTGTCTGCCGTAGCACCCCTAACGAGATAGCGGCGTTTCGCGCAGTCGTTATTGCAAGTCATATCAGCAAAAGCAATCACTTTCTCAGCAGCAGGCAGTGCGAGCCCAGCGGCAGCTCTACATGAAGGTACCAGTAGCCCAGGAAGGCCGCCGACCGCGGGAATTCGCACCGCCCCCATCCCGCCAGCGTACACGAGACTTCCAGGGCACCCTGGACGACATCGAGGGACTGGAATAATTGGCATTCGCCGTGTCACAGGGCTCGTTGGTCTAGGGGTATGATTCCTGCTTAGGGTGCAGGAGGTCCCGGGTTCAAATCCCGGACGAGCCCTAGCGTTTTGTGCAAACTGATCGCACGTCAGTGGCTGAGTCAGCGCAAAAAGCTCGCCGTCAATATCAAATGAATTTCTTATTCGATGTGAGCAATTGACACTCGGGTCCGACGCGTGAAGGCGATTACGAAGGTTTCGGGTACAGATGGTAGCAGATGCATGTTAGTACGTCTTGCTTAAAGTGATGAAAAAGTGTTTCCGCCCGGGATCGAACCGGGGACCTTCTGCGTGTTAGGCAGACGTGATAACCGCTACACCACGGAAACTGCTTGTGTGCACCTTACTTCACAGACAACTTGTAGTGATGTTGCCATCGTAACTAAAAAATTCAATAAATGTGGTACTTGCAAAACGAAGGGACATGCAGCAGATCCACACACGACGTGGCTCATTGGAGGACAATACGACATAGGCAGGAAAATACTGTTCCCGCCCGGGATCGAACCGGGGACCTTCTGCGTGTGAAGCAGACGTGATAACCGCTACACTACGGAAACGACGGACCCCAGGAGTCCATCCTTGTTCACTCGAACTTGCCTCAGACTTTCTCTCGTCCGCGAATGCACACACGACAGTTCTTTTGTCAGCCTGGAACCCATCACAGCCGAGGGCTCAAGAAGTCTTCGGGGTGCTCGAGAGGGTGTCTGCCGTAGCACCCCTAACGAGATAGCGGCGTTTCGCGCAGTCGTTATTGCAAGTCATATCAGCAAAAGCAATCACTTTCTCAGCAGCAGGCAGTGCGAGCCCAGCGGCAGCTCTACATGAAGGTACCAGTAGCCCAGGAAGGCCGCCGACCGCGGGAATTCGCACCGCCCCCATCCCGCCAGCGTACACGAGACTTCCAGGGCACCCTGGACGACATCGAGGGACTGGAATAATTGGCATTCGCCGTGTCACAGGGCTCGTTGGTCTAGGGGTATGATTCCTGCTTAGGGTGCAGGAGGTCCCGGGTTCAAATCCCGGACGAGCCCTAGCGTTTTGTGCAAACTGATCGCACGTCAGTGGCTGAGTCAGCGCAAAAAGCTCGCCGTCAATATCAAATGAATTTCTTATTCGATGTGAGCAATTGACACTCGGGTCCGACGCGTGAAGGCGATTACGAAGGTTTCGGGTACAGATGGTAGCAGATGCATGTTAGTACGTCTTGCTTAAAGTGATGAAAAAGTGTTTCCGCCCGGGATCGAACCGGGGACCTTCTGCGTGTTAGGCAGACGTGATAACCGCTACACCACGGAAACTGCTTGTGTGCACCTTACTTCACAGACAACTTGTAGTGATGTTGCCATCGTAACTAAAAAATTCAATAAATGTGGTACTTGCAAAACGAAGGGACATGCAGCAGATCCACACACGACGTGGCTCATTGGAGGACAATACGACATAGGCAGGAAGATACTGTTCCCGCCCGGGATCGAACCGGGGACCTTCTGCGTGTGAAGCAGACGTGATAACCGCTACACTACGGAAACGACGGACCCCAGGAGTCCATCCTTGTTCACTCGAACTTGCCTCAGACTTTCTCTCGTCCGCGAATGCACACACGACAGTTCTTTTGTCAGCCTGGAACCCATCACAGCCGAGGGCTCAAGAAGTCTTCGGGGTGCTCGAGAGGGTGTCTGCCGTAGCACCCCTAACGAGATAGCGGCGTTTCGCGCAGTCGTTATTGCAAGTCATATCAGCAAAAGCAATCACTTTCTCAGCAGCAGGCAGTGCGAGCCCAGCGGCAGCTCTACATGAAGGTACCAGTAGCCCAGGAAGGCCGCCGACCGCGGGAATTCGCACCGCCCCCATCCCGCCAGCGTACACGAGACTTCCAGGGCACCCTGGACGACATCGAGGGACTGGAATAATTGGCATTCGCCGTGTCACAGGGCTCGTTGGTCTAGGGGTATGATTCCTGCTTAGGGTGCAGGAGGTCCCGGGTTCAAATCCCGGACGAGCCCTAGCGTTTTGTGCAAACTGATCGCACGTCAGTGGCTGAGTCAGCGCAAAAAGCTCGCCGTCAATATCAAATGAATTTCTTATTCGATGTGAGCAATTGACACTCGGGTCCGACGCGTGAAGGCGATTACGAAGGTTTCGGGTACAGATGGTAGCAGATGCATGTTAGTACGTCTTGCTTAAAGTGATGAAAAAGTGTTTCCGCCCGGGATCGAACCGGGGACCTTCTGCGTGTTAGGCAGACGTGATAACCGCTACACCACGGAAACTGCTTGTGTGCACCTTACTTCACAGACAACTTGTAGTGATGTTGCCATCGTAACTAAAAAATTCAATAAATGTGGTACTTGCAAAACGAAGGGACATGCAGCAGATCCACACACGACGTGGCTCATTGGAGGACAATACGACATAGGCAGGAAAATACTGTTCCCGCCCGGGATCGAACCGGGGACCTTCTGCGTGTGAAGCAGACGTGATAACCGCTACACTACGGAAACGACGGACCCCAGGAGTCCATCCTTGTTCACTCGAACTTGCCTCAGACTTTCTCTCGTCCGCGAATGCACACACGACAGTTCTTTTGTCAGCCTGGAACCCATCACAGCCGAGGGCTCAAGAAGTCTTCGGGGTGCTCGAGAGGGTGTCTGCCGTAGCACCCCTAACGAGATAGCGGCGTTTCGCGCAGTCGTTATTGCAAGTCATATCAGCAAAAGCAATCACTTTCTCAGCAGCAGGCAGTGCGAGCCCAGCGGCAGCTCTACATGAAGGTACCAGTAGCCCAGGAAGGCCGTCGACCGCGGGAATTCGCACCGCCCCCATCCCGCCAGCGTACACGAGACTTCCAGGGCACCCTGGACGACATCGAGGGACTGGAATAATTAGCATTCGCCGTGTCACGGGGCTCGTTGGTCTAGGGGTATGATTCCTGCTTAGGGTGCAGGAGGTCCCGGGTTCAAATCCCGGACGAGCCCTAGCGTTTTGTGCAAACTGATCGCACGTCAGTGGCTGAGTCAGCGCAAAAAGCTCGCCGTCAATATCAAATGAATTTCTTATTCGATGTGAGCAATTGACACTCGGGTCCCACGCGTGAAGGTGATTACGAAGGTTTCGGGTACAGATGGTAGCAGATGCATGTTAGTACGTCTTGCTTAAAGTGATGAAAAAGTGTTTCCGCCCGGGATCGAACCGGGGACCTTCCGCGTGTTAGGCAGACGTGATAACCGCTACACCACGGAAACTGCTTGTGTGCACCTTACTTCACAGACAACTTGTAGTGATGTTGCCATCGTAACTAAAAAATTCAATAAATGTGGTACTTGCAAAACGAAGGGACATGCAGCAGATCCACACACGACGTGGCTCATTGGAGGACAATACGACATAGGCAGGAAAATACTGTTCCCGCCCGGGATCGAACCGGGGACCTTCTGCGTGTGAAGCAGACGTGATAACCGCTACACTACGGAAACGACGGACCCCAGGAGTCCATCCTTGTTCACTCGAACTTGCCTCAGACTTTCTCTCGTCCGCGAATGCACACACGACAGTTCTTTTGTCAGCCTGGAACCCATCACAGCCGAGGGCTCAAGAAGTCTTCGGGGTGCTCGAGAGGGTGTCTGCCGTAGCACCCCTAACGAGATAGCGGCGTTTCGCGCAGTCGTTATTGCAAGTCATATCAGCAAAAGCAATCACTTTCTCAGCAGCAGGCAGTGCGAGCCCAGCGGCAGCTCTACATGAAGGTACCAGTAGCCCAGGAAGGCCGCCGACCGCGGGAATTCGCACCGCCCCCATCCCGCCAGCGTACACGAGACTTCCAGGGCACCCTGGACGACATCGAGGGACTGGAATAATTGGCATTCGCCGTGTCACAGGGCTCGTTGGTCTAGGGGTATGATTCCTGCTTAGGGTGCAGGAGGTCCCGGGTTCAAATCCCGGACGAGCCCTAGCGTTTTGTGCAAACTGATCGCACGTCAGTGGCTGAGTCAGCGCAAAAAGCTCGCCGTCAATATCAAATGAATTTCTTATTCGATGTGAGCAATTGACACTCGGGTCCGACGCGTGAAGGCGATTACGAAGGTTTCGGGTACAGATGGTAGCAGATGCATGTTAGTACGTCTTGCTTAAAGTGATGAAAAAGTGTTTCCGCCCGGGATCGAACCGGGGACCTTCTGCGTGTTAGGCAGACGTGATAACCGCTACACCACGGAAACTGCTTGTGTGCACCTTACTTCACAGACAACTTGTAGTGATGTTGCCATCGTAACTAAAAAATTCAATAAATGTGGTACTTGCAAAACGAAGGGACATGCAGCAGATCCACACACGACGTGGCTCATTGGAGGACAATACGACATAGGCAGGAAAATACTGTTCCCGCCCGGGATCGAACCGGGGACCTTCTGCGTGTGAAGCAGACGTGATAACCGCTACACTACGGAAACGACGGACCCCAGGAGTCCATCCTTGTTCACTCGAACTTGCCTCAGACTTTCTCTCGTCCGCGAATGCACACACGACAGTTCTTTTGTCAGCCTGGAACCCATCACAGCCGAGGGCTCAAGAAGTCTTCGGGGTGCTCGAGAGGGTGTCTGCCGTAGCACCCCTAACGAGATAGCGGCGTTTCGCGCAGTCGTTATTGCAAGTCATATCAGCAAAAGCAATCACTTTCTCAGCAGCAGGCAGTGCGAGCCCAGCGGCAGCTCTACATGAAGGTACCAGTAGCCCAGGAAGGCCGCCGACCGCGGGAATTCGCACCGCCCCCATCCCGCCAGCGTACACGAGACTTCCAGGGCACCCTGGACGACATCGAGGGACTGGAATAATTGGCATTCGCCGTGTCACAGGGCTCGTTGGTCTAGGGGTATGATTCCTGCTTAGGGTGCAGGAGGTCCCGGGTTCAAATCCCGGACGAGCCCTAGCGTTTTGTGCAAACTGATCGCACGTCAGTGGCTGAGTCAGCGCAAAAAGCTCGCCGTCAATATCAAATGAATTTCTTATTCGATGTGAGCAATTGACACTCGGGTCCGACGCGTGAAGGCGATTACGAAGGTTTCGGGTACAGATGGTAGCAGATGCATGTTAGTACGTCTTGCTTAAAGTGATGAAAAAGTGTTTCCGCCCGGGATCGAACCGGGGACCTTCTGCGTGTTAGACAGACGTGATAACCGCTACACCACGGAAACTGCTTGTGTGCACCTTACTTCACAGACAACTTGTAGTGATGTTGCCATCGTAACTAAAAAATTCAATAAATGTGGTACTTGCAAAACGAAGGGACATGCAGCAGATCCACACACGACGTGGCTCATTGGAGGACAATACGACATAGGCAGGAAAATACTGTTCCCGCCCGGGATCGAACCGGGGACCTTCTGCGTGTGAAGCAGACGTGATAACCGCTACACTACGGAAACGACGGACCCCAGGAGTCCATCCTTGTTCACTCGAACTTGCCTCAGACTTTCTCTCGTCCGCGAATGCACACACGACAGTTCTTTTGTCAGCCTGGAACCCATCACAGCCGAGGGCTCAAGAAGTCTTCGGGGTGCTCGAGAGGGTGTCTGCCGTAGCACCCCTAACGAGATAGCGGCGTTTCGCGCAGTCGTTATTGCAAGTCATATCAGCAAAAGCAATCACTTTCTCAGCAGCAGGCAGTGCGAGCCCAGCGGCAGCTCTACATGAAGGTACCAGTAGCCCAGGAAGGCCGCCGACCGCGGGAATTCGCACCGCCCCCATCCCGCCAGCGTACACGAGACTTCCAGGGCACCCTGGACGACATCGAGGGACTGGAATAATTGGCATTCGCCGTGTCACAGGGCTCGTTGGTCTAGGGGTATGATTCCTGCTTAGGGTGCAGGAGGTCCCGGGTTCAAATCCCGGACGAGCCCTAGCGTTTTGTGCAAACTGATCGCACGTCAGTGGCTGAGTCAGCGCAAAAAGCTCGCCGTCAATATCAAATGAATTTCTTATTCGATGTGAGCAATTGACACTCGGGTCCGACGCGTGAAGGCGATTACGAAGGTTTCGGGTACAGATGGTAGCAGATGCATGTTAGTACGTCTTGCTTAAAGTGATGAAAAAGTGTTTCCGCCCGGGATCGAACCGGGGACCTTCTGCGTGTTAGGCAGACGTGATAACCGCTACACCACGGAAACTGCTTGTGTGCACCTTACTTCACAGACAACTTGTAGTGATGTTGCCATCGTAACTAAAAAATTCAATAAATGTGGTACTTGCAAAACGAAGGGACATGCAGCAGATCCACACACGACGTGGCTCATTGGAGGACAATACGACATAGGCAGGAAAATACTGTTCCCGCCCGGGATCGAACCGGGGACCTTCTGCGTGTGAAGCAGACGTGATAACCGCTACACTACGGAAACGACGGACCCCAGGAGTCCATCCTTGTTCACTCGAACTTGCCTCAGACTTTCTCTCGTCCGCGAATGCACACACGACAGTTCTTTTGTCAGCCTGGAACCCATCACAGCCGAGGGCTCAAGAAGTCTTCGGGGTGCTGGAGAGGGTGTCTGCCGTAGCACCCCTAACGAGATAGCGGCGTTTCGCGCAGTCGTTATTGCAAGTCATATCAGCAAAAGCAATCACTTTCTCAGCAGCAGGCAGTGCGAGCCCAGCGGCAGCTCTACATGAAGGTACCAGTAGCCCAGGAAGGCCGCCGACCGCGGGAATTCGCACCGCCCCCATCCCGCCAGCGTACACGAGACTTCCAGGGCACCCTGGACGACATCGAGGGACTGGAATAATTGGCATTCGCCGTGTCACAGGGCTCGTTGGTCTAGGGTTATGATTCCTGCTTAGGGTGCAGGAGGTCCCGGGTTCAAATCCCGGACGAGCCCTAGCGTTTTGTGCAAACTGATCGCACGTCAGTGGCTGAGTCAGCGCAAAAAGCTCGCCGTCAATATCAAATGAATTTCTTATTCGATGTGAGCAATTGACACTCGGGTCCGACGCGTGAAGGCGATTACGAAGGTTTCGGGTACAGATGGTAGCAGATGCATGTTAGTACGTCTTGCTTAAAGTGATGAAAAAGTGTTTCCGCCCGGGATCGAACCGGGGACCTTCTGCGTGTTAGGCAGACGTGATAACCGCTACACCACGGAAACTGCTTGTGTGCACCTTACTTCACAGACAACTTGTAGTGATGTTGCCATCGTAACTAAAAAATTCAATAAATGTGGTACTTGCAAAACGAAGGGACATGCAGCAGATCCACACACGACGTGGCTCATTGGAGGACAATACGACATAGGCAGGAAAATACTGTTCCCGCCCGGGATCGAACCGGGGACCTTCTGCGTGTGAAGCAGACGTGATAACCGCTACACTACGGAAACGACGGACCCCAGGAGTCCATCCTTGTTCACTCGAACTTGCCTCAGACTTTCTCTCGTCCGCGAATGCACACACGACAGTTCTTTTGTCAGCCTGGAACCCATCACAGCCGAGGGCTCAAGAAGTCTTCGGGGTGCTCGAGAGGGTGTCTGCCGTAGCACCCCTAACGAGATAGCGGCGTTTCGCGCAGTCGTTATTGCAAGTCATATCAGCAAAAGCAATCACTTTCTCAGCAGCAGGCAGTGCGAGCCCAGCGGCAGCTCTACATGAAGGTACCAGTAGCCCAGGAAGGCCGCCGACCGCGGGAATTCGCACCGCCCCCATCCCGCCAGCGTACACGAGACTTCCAGGGCACCCTGGACGACATCGAGGGACTGGAATAATTGGCATTCGCCGTGTCACAGGGCTCGTTGGTCTAGGGGTATGATTCCTGCTTAGGGTGCAGGAGGTCCCGGGTTCAAATCCCGGACGAGCCCTAGCGTTTTGTGCAAACTGATCGCACGTCAGTGGCTGAGTCAGCGCAAAAAGCTCGCCGTCAATATCAAATGAATTTCTTATTCGATGTGAGCAATTGACACTCGGGTCCGACGCGTGAAGGCGATTACGAAGGTTTCGGGTACAGATGGTAGCAGATGCATGTTAGTACGTCTTGCTTAAAGTGATGAAAAAGTATTTCCGCCCGGGATCGAACCGGGGACCTTCTGCGTGTTAGGCAGACGTGATAACCGCTACACCACGGAAACTGCTTGTGTGCACCTTACTTCACAGACAACTTGTAGTGATGTTGCCATCGTAACTAAAAAATTCAATAAATGTGGTACTTGCAAAACGAAGGGACATGCAGCAGATCCACACGCGACGTGGCTCATTGGAGGACAATACGACATAGGCAGGAAAATACTGTTCCCGCCCGGGATCGAACCGGGGACCTTCTGCGTGTGAAGCAGACGTGATAACCGCTACACTACGGAAACGACGGACCCCAGGAGTCCATCCTTGTTCACTCGAACTTGCCTCAGACTTTCTCTCGTCCGCGAATGCACACACGACAGTTCTTTTGTCAGCCTGGAACCCATCACAGCCGAGGGCTCAAGAAGTCTTCGGGGTGCTCGAGAGGGTGTCTGCCGTAGCACCCCTAACGAGATAGCGGCGTTTCGCGCAGTCGTTATTGCAAGTCATATCAGCAAAAGCAATCACTTTCTCAGCAGCAGGCAGTGCGAGCCCAGCGGCAGCTCTACATGAAGGTACCAGTAGCCCAGGAAGGCCGTCGACCGCGGGAATTCGCACCGCCCCCATCCCGCCAGCGTACACGAGACTTCCAGGGCACCCTGGACGACATCGAGGGACTGGAATAATTAGCATTCGCCGTGTCACGGGGCTCGTTGGTCTAGGGGTCAGTTCCGCTTTAGACGCCGTGCAGTGTGGACGTGCCTAGTCTTCCGCTCCGCCGTAGCGTTACGTATAGTGGACTATCGCTTTTGTTACGTGTTGTGTTGCAACTTCTGAGAGTATTTCTCCGTCGTTGTTTCGTACCTTGTGTTACTTTCTGTCCTTATTTCAGTGTTTTTTGTGTAGCGGTTTCGACCGCATATTTTGAACATGTCGTCCCAGGTTATTCCTCGTCAGGCTACAGTTAGTTTTGCTTTTGACAAGTCAACCCGCCATGTGCAACCTAGTTCTCTTGAGATTCATGATTGGTTGGTAGATACCTTTGGTGTTCATTCGGATCAGGTGCACACTGCTTATTTTGATACCGAACTGTATGTTTTCTTTGTTAAGTTTATGGACCCACTTCAGGTTGATAAAATTCTTTCTAAATATGGTCATCAAGTTCTCTTTCGGCATCGGGATGATTCTGTAAGTACCGTGCTGCTTTCCAATGCTTCCATCACGTATACCAATGTTCGTGTTTACAACCTTCCACCGGAGGTGGATAATGTCTATCTTAAGGAGGGTCTACAGAAGTATGGTGATGTAAAGAGCATTCGCCTTGAACGCTGGTCAAGCCAACATCGCCTGCAATGTTACAGTGGTATTCGTTCAGTCGAAATGCACGTTAAGCAGAATATTCCATCTCACCTGCAGATCGGTGGATATCGTGTCCATGTAACATATAGTGGTCAGGTTGGCACCTGTTTTTTGTGCAATGAAAGTGGTCACGTGCGTACCGACTGTCCGCGGAGAGTTTTTGTTTTAAAAAATTCTCTCGAACAGCGTCGCAAGTTAACGGTCGCTGACCTCGTTGCAGGTGGTTCTGCTCTTGGAGTAGCACAGTCCAGTGGTAGTAGCGCCCCGCCACAGGTTTTGCGCAACCCTGACACAGAATTTCCTCCTTTGCGTGCTAAATCTGATGTTGTTCCGTCTGTCCCTCAGGTGGGTGTGCCACTTTTGAATAATAAGAGGCGTCGCCCACACGATGGAAATAGTACGGATGAGGATCTCCCTGAGATGCCCCAGTCCGAGCGACCGGCATCCTCCGAGCCACTGTGTACTGTAGCTGCTCCCTGCCCTCCTGAGGTAGCGGTTCCGGTGGCGGCTGCTGGCGCCCCTCCGGCCTCCGACGCAGCTTCTCTCGAGTCGGGTCGTCGGTCGGGCCTGTTGGCGCCGTCTTCCGAACCGACTTCGATGTCACAACAAGTGGAGCCGCGACAACTTCCTGCTTCGCTGCCCCATACCTCTGCCAGCGGAGCTGCTCCGCTTCCTTCCAACTCTGCGGCCTCGGACCTTCCTGCTCACGTTTCGCCTCCGTGCAGTCCATGTTTGCCGGAAGCTAGTGCAGGTGTTGACCATTCCGTTTTGTCGGATGTTTCCCCCGCGACCCCGGATCCCGCATGTGGACCGGCGCGGGTGGTGTCGGATACAGAACTTGACCCTCCTACGTCACCGGCGGCTGAAGTTTCCTTGCCCGTCAGCCGACGCAAGTTACGCGTTCAGCCGAACGTTAATGCTGTTCGTAAAAAACCGAAACGTAAGGGATCCGCGGAACGGGGTAGCAGTCCCCCTCCCTCGGATGCCTCCGTCACCCCTGCTATGGACTGTGACGCTGGTGCGTCGGTGTAGGTGATTTGTTTTCTCGCTTTTCTCTCTATGGTTCAAGCATACACCTTTCTTACCTTAAATGTTAACCGTATTGAGTCCGACGTTCGCATTGCCTCTTTGCGGCAGTTTATTTACGACGCCTGTGCGGACGTAGTGTTTTTGCAGGAAGTGTTGTTTTCTGATCTCTCTCTACCTGGATTTCAAACTGTTTTTAATGTCGCGCCGGAATATTCAACAGGAACTGCTCTTTTCTTTCGAGAGGGCATTCCTATTACTGACATTGAATTCCTTGACTCTGGCCGTGGGATTGGTTGTCGTCTTTTTGATCTCCGCCTCGTTGTTTTGTATGCCCCCTCTGGTTCGGGTCACACTGTGGCTCGATCGCGCTTTTATAAAGAAGAGCTTATTTATCTTTTGCGCCAGAGTCCTCGGAGTCTCCTGCTCGGAGGCGATTTTAATTGTGTTTTACGCCCTGCAGACCAGTCCCCCAATTTTAATTATTGCCGTGATTTACATGACTTAGTTCGTACGATGCATCTGCGTGATGTTTGGGAACACAAATATCCAACCCTGGTGAAATATACGTTTTTTTACCGCGTCCTCATGCAGTAGACTCGACAGATTCTATTTATCTGATTTTTTATGTGATAAAATTCTTTCTGTCGATGTTATTCCTACTAGTTTTTCTGACCATTGTGCTTTTACTGCAACTGTAAATCTTAGTCGCCAACCTGCAAAACTTTATCGTTCCCAGTGGATGTTAAATGTTTCCCACCTTGCCGACAGTGCTATGGATGATGTTATAAGTGGCGTGTGGGAGCGATGTCTTCGCTCTGTCCCGCGATACCCCTCCTTGCTGGTTTGGTGGACTGCGTTTGCCAAGCCCAAGATTCGTCAGACTTTGATTTTCTACTGTGCTGCTAGGACGCGTGATTTTAAGAACACGTATGAATATTACTACTCTGTCCTGCGTGAACTATATGACGCGGCGGGTACCTCTCCACTGCGGATCCATGATGTTCGTCGTATTAAAGCCAAGCTCTTGAGCCTTAAACGACGACAGATGGATGGTCTGCGAGTTAAGTCGAAACCTCACTCTCTTGTTGAAGGTGAACTGACATCCTTGTACCACCTGCTACGGCATCAGACTCGTCGTCGTCGCTCCTTCATCTCTTCTCTTACGGTGGATGATGGGCGACAGCTTAGTGCACAGGAGGAAATGGTTCGTGCTCTTCATCAGTATTACACTAGTCTCTATTCTGCCGATGATTCTGGTGAGTCTCTTTCGGATGATGTCTTTGTGGATCTAACTGCGACGATCGCGCCTGACGCGAACGGCGAATTTCTCCGGGAGTTCCAGGTAGATGATGTTTTCGATTTTATTGCTCGCTCTCCGTCCAGTAAATCGCCGGGTCCAGACGGCCTGCCTAAAGAATTTTATCTCCGTTTTTGGCCTCTTTTGGGTGGCATTTTTACGCAGATTTTAAATGAGATTGTCAGAGGGATGGATGTGCCTGCCGATTTTAAAGTAGGGAAAATTGTTTTAATTCCGAAGTCCTCTGGTCGTTTATCTGCTGCCAATCTTCGTCCGCTCACATTGCTGAATTTTGACTATAAGACAGCTGCTAGAGCGCTCAATAGCCGGCTGTCTTCTCTGCTTCGGGGTGTGATTGGTGCACATCAATGTTGTTTTCATGATAGATCTATTCTGACACCAGTAGCCGAATATCGGGATGTTGTCTCGGTTGCGGCGGTTACAAACGTACATTGTGCCTTTGCCTTCCTTGATTTTTATAAGGCTTTTGATCACGTCAGTCATGTGTTTTTAGATCGTGTTTTAGGTACAATAGGTTTTAACGCTTCATCACGTGGTGTTCTTGGCAATTTGTACAGGGGAATAACAGCTCGGGTGTCTGTCAATGGGCAGCTGACGCCGCCCATTGCTATCCGCCGCGGAGTGCCTCAGGGTAGTCCGCTCTCTATGTCTTTATTCGTATTGTCCCTGGAACCGCTGCTTCGGACTATTGCTCTCAAGCTTCAGGGTATGTCCCTCTCTGGTGGGAAGCTCTCGGTTAAGGCATATGCGGATGATGTCGTTGTTCTCCTCCGTCAACGAGATGATATCCCGTTGTTGAAAGGGGCAGTTGATGCATACTGTCGTGTCTCTGGAGCGCGTCTCAATCAGGGTAAATGTAAGTTCCTTGATACTCGAGGATTTCGCGATGCTGACGTCCCTTGGGCCACTTTTGTCGATCGCCATACGTCCTTGGGGATTATCATTGATCGATGTCCTTTAAAAATGGCGGCTCTCAATTGGAAATCTGTCACCGAGAAGATACAGGGGGCTCTGATGGTCCATGAGCAGCGCTCTGCTACCATTTTGCAAAAAGTCAGAATTTTAGACACCTACGTTCTATGTAAAGCTTATTATGTTGCTCAGCTGTTCCCACTTCCCATGATGGTGGCGAAAAGGTTGCGCCAATTGTCTAGCAGGTTTATATGGAAGGGCCATCTATTCAAGTTACGTTACGAGGTAATGACGAAACCGCGTCTCTCCGGAGGCTTGGGCCTCTCTGACATTACTCGCAAGGCGTCTGCTTTGTACGTCCGCCGAACGACTCTAATTGTTACGCAAGAAGTGACTTCAATTACATCCAGGCTTTTTACTGTTGTGCGTCCGGCGAGCCTTGCTCCACCTGTCGATGTCGGACGCCTAAATTTTAAGTTGAAACACATTCGGGAATTTTACATTGCGGTGAGTTACCTCGGTGACGTCTTCTTGCGGCGACCGGTGCCAACGACCAAGAGCTTGATTGCCCGCTGGGAGGGGCTGGCCAGTCCCAATCCAATAGAACTGGCGTCTCCATCCGTGTCCTGGAGGAACGTCTGGAAGAACGTTAGTCTGCCGATCCACTCTATGGCCGTGGCGTCCACGTGGTATAGGGTAATAAATAATTTGGTTCCCACCAATGTACGACTGCACCGTATTGGTCTTTCTGACACGGACACCTGTACTCGGTGTGGTCTCCTGGATACCCTTGAACATCGATTCACCTGCTGTGGGCACCTTGCTAATTGGCGTTGGCTCAGGAAACAACTTGCTTTTGTCACTAGGTCTGCTGAAGCCGCTTATACTATTGACATCATCGTCCGGCCCGATTCTTCCTTTTTTCCGCGGACGAAGCTCCATACCGTCATGTGGTTGATTGGCCATTTCGTACATTTTGTCAACAGTTGTCATGAAGAGGATGGACACCTAGCGTTTCGGCAGTACATGCTTACTGCTTACTGGCAGCGCTTGCGATTGCCAGGCCTCCGAGATGATTTTGCCAATATGCTTAGCCTGACATTTGAAAGAGAGGGTGTTGGCTAAGGTCACCTGTGTGAGCCATTTTCTTTTATACTGTTTCTGAATTTGCCGCCTTTATGTATGTTTCTTCTCTACACCAGGACTGAAGTTTTCGTGTTTTAACCTTTATTTCAGTAAGCAGTCTACATTATATAGTCATGTTTTAGGATTTTAATTTCAGTACTGTACTTCTTTTGAAGTGGCTGTGTGGTGGATATTCTTTAATATTTTTTTCAATAGATATATTCGTTCGAGTGGTAAAAAAAAAAAAAAAAAAAAAAAAAAAAGTGGCAGAGCGCTGGTCTAGTAAACCAGAGTTCGTGAGTTCGATCCTCACAGAAAGCAAATGAATTTTTTAACAGCCCCTTTTACCGTAGATCTTTCGAAAAAAGCGGCCAAGGATAAAAAAAATTATGAGTGGGTGCGGTATTTAAGAAATGCTCTCGCAAATGAATAGTGCGAATGGTGCTATTAAAGTAGGTACCAGAAACTGCTGCTTTTCCATTTTTTTTTTTTTTAAAATACAAAAAAAAAAAAAAAAAAAAAAAAAAAGGGGTATGATTCCTGCTTAGGGTGCAGGAGGTCCCGGGTTCAAATCCCGGACGAGCCCTAGCGTTTTGTGCAAACTGATCGCACGTCAGTGGCTGAGTCAGCGCAAAAAGCTCGCCGTCAATATCAAATGAATTTCTTATTCGATGTGAGCAATTGACACTCGGGTCCCACGCGTGAAGGTGATTACGAAGGTTTCGGGTACAGATGGTAGCAGATGCATGTTAGTACGTCTTGCTTAAAGTGATGAAAAAGTGTTTCCGCCCGGGATCGAACCGGGGACCTTCCGCGTGTTAGGCAGACGTGATAACCGCTACACCACGGAAACTGCTTGTGTGCACCTTACTTCACAGACAACTTGTAGTGATGTTGCCATCGTAACTAAAAAATTCAATAAATGTGGTACTTGCAAAACGAAGGGACATGCAGCAGATCCACACACGACGTGGCTCATTGGAGGACAATACGACATAGGCAGGAAAATACTGTTCCCGCCCGGGATCGAACCGGGGACCTTCTGCGTGTGAAGCAGACGTGATAACCGCTACACTACGGAAACGACGGACCCCAGGAGTCCATCCTTGTTCACTCGAACTTGCCTCAGACTTTCTCTCGTCCGCGAATGCACACACGACAGTTCTTTTGTCAGCCTGGAACCCATCACAGCCGAGGGCTCAAGAAGTCTTCGGGGTGCTCGAGAGGGTGTCTGCCGTAGCACCCCTAACGAGATAGCGGCGTTTCGCGCAGTCGTTATTGCAAGTCATATCAGCAAAAGCAATCACTTTCTCAGCAGCAGGCAGTGCGAGCCCAGCGGCAGCTCTACATGAAGGTACCAGTAGCCCAGGAAGGCCGCCGACCGCGGGAATTCGCACCGCCCCCATCCCGCCAGCGTACACGAGACTTCCAGGGCACCCTGGACGACATCGAGGGACTGGAATAATTGGCATTCGCCGTGTCACAGGGCTCGTTGGTCTAGGGGTATGATTCCTGCTTAGGGTGCAGGAGGTCCCGGGTTCAAATCCCGGACGAGCCCTAGCGTTTTGTGCAAACTGATCGCACGTCAGTGGCTGAGTCAGCGCAAAAAGCTCGCCGTCAATATCAAATGAATTTCTTATTCGATGTGAGCAATTGACACTCGGGTCCGACGCGTGAAGGCGATTACGAAGGTTTCGGGTACAGATGGTAGCAGATGCATGTTAGTACGTCTTGCTTAAAGTGATGAAAAAGTGTTTCCGCCCGGGATCGAACCGGGGACCTTCTGCGTGTTAGGCAGACGTGATAACCGCTACACCACGGAAACTGCTTGTGTGCACCTTACTTCACAGACAACTTGTAGTGATGTTGCCATCGTAACTAAAAAATTCAATAAATGTGGTACTTGCAAAACGAAGGGACATGCAGCAGATCCACACACGACGTGGCTCATTGGAGGACAATACGACATAGGCAGGAAAATACTGTTCCCGCCCGGGATCGAACCGGGGACCTTCTGCGTGTGAAGCAGACGTGATAACCGCTACACTACGGAAACGACGGACCCCAGGAGTCCATCCTTGTTCACTCGAACTTGCCTCAGACTTTCTCTCGTCCGCGAATGCACACACGACAGTTCTTTTGTCAGCCTGGAACCCATCACAGCCGAGGGCTCAAGAAGTCTTCGGGGTGCTCGAGAGGGTGTCTGCCGTAGCACCCCTAACGAGATAGCGGCGTTTCGCGCAGTCGTTATTGCAAGTCATATCAGCAAAAGCAATCACTTTCTCAGCAGCAGGCAGTGCGAGCCCAGCGGCAGCTCTACATGAAGGTACCAGTAGCCCAGGAAGGCCGCCGACCGCGGGAATTCGCACCGCCCCCATCCCGCCAGCGTACACGAGACTTCCAGGGCACCCTGGACGACATCGAGGGACTGGAATAATTGGCATTCGCCGTGTCACAGGGCTCGTTGGTCTAGGGTTATGATTCCTGCTTAGGGTGCAGGAGGTCCCGGGTTCAAATCCCGGACGAGCCCTAGCGTTTTGTGCAAACTGATCGCACGTCAGTGGCTGAGTCAGCGCAAAAAGCTCGCCGTCAATATCAAATGAATTTCTTATTCGATGTGAGCAATTGACACTCGGGTCCGACGCGTGAAGGCGATTACGAAGGTTTCGGGTACAGATGGTAGCAGATGCATGTTAGTACGTCTTGCTTAAAGTGATGAAAAAGTGTTTCCGCCCGGGATCGAACCGGGGACCTTCTGCGTGTTAGGCAGACGTGATAACCGCTACACCACGGAAACTGCTTGTGTGCACCTTACTTCACAGACAACTTGTAGTGATGTTGCCATCGTAACTAAAAAATTCAATAAATGTGGTACTTGCAAAACGAAGGGACATGCAGCAGATCCACACACGACGTGGCTCATTGGAGGACAATACGACATAGGCAGGAAAATACTGTTCCCGCCCGGGATCGAACCGGGGACCTTCTGCGTGTGAAGCAGACGTGATAACCGCTACACTACGGAAACGACGGACCCCAGGAGTCCATCCTTGTTCACTCGAACTTGCCTCAGACTTTCTCTCGTCCGCGAATGCACACACGACAGTTCTTTTGTCAGCCTGGAACCCATCACAGCCGAGGGCTCAAGAAGTCTTCGGGGTGCTCGAGAGGGTGTCTGCCGTAGCACCCCTAACGAGATAGCGGCGTTTCGCGCAGTCGTTATTGCAAGTCATATCAGCAAAAGCAATCACTTTCTCAGCAGCAGGCAGTGCGAGCCCAGCGGCAGCTCTACATGAAGGTACCAGTAGCCCAGGAAGGCCGCCGACCGCGGGAATTCGCACCGCCCCCATCCCGCCAGCGTACACGAGACTTCCAGGGCACCCTGGACGACATCGAGGGACTGGAATAATTGGCATTCGCCGTGTCACAGGGCTCGTTGGTCTAGGGGTATGATTCCTGCTTAGGGTGCAGGAGGTCCCGGGTTCAAATCCCGGACGAGCCCTAGCGTTTTGTGCAAACTGATCGCACGTCAGTGGCTGAGTCAGCGCAAAAAGCTCGCCGTCAATATCAAATGAATTTCTTATTCGATGTGAGCAATTGACACTCGGGTCCGACGCGTGAAGGCGATTACGAAGGTTTCGGGTACAGATGGTAGCAGATGCATGTTAGTACGTCTTGCTTAAAGTGATGAAAAAGTGTTTCCGCCCGGGATCGAACCGGGGACCTTCTGCGTGTTAGGCAGACGTGATAACCGCTACACCACGGAAACTGCTTGTGTGCACCTTACTTCACAGACAACTTGTAGTGATGTTGCCATCGTAACTAAAAAATTCAATAAATGTGGTACTTGCAAAACGAAGGGACATGCAGCAGATCCACACACGACGTGGCTCATTGGAGGACAATACGACATAGGCAGGAAAATACTGTTCCCGCCCGGGATCGAACCGGGGACCTTCTGCGTGTGAAGCAGACGTGATAACCGCTACACTACGGAAACGACGGACCCCAGGAGTCCATCCTTGTTCACTCGAACTTGCCTCAGACTTTCTCTCGTCCGCGAATGCACACACGACAGTTCTTTTGTCAGCCTGGAACCCATCACAGCCGAGGGCTCAAGAAGTCTTCGGGGTGCTCGAGAGGGTGTCTGCCGTAGCACCCCTAACGAGATAGTGGCGTTTCGCGCAGTCGTTATTGCAAGTCATATCAGCAAAAGCAATCACTTTCTCAGCAGCAGGCAGTGCGAGCCCAGCGGCAGCTCTACATGAAGGTACCAGTAGCCCAGGAAGGCCGTCGACCGCGGGAATTCGCACCGCCCCCATCCCGCCAGCGTACACGAGACTTCCAGGGCACCCTGGACGACATCGAGGGACTGGAATAATTAGCATTCGCCGTGTCACGGGGCTCGTTGGTCTAGGGGTATGATTCCTGCTTAGGGTGCAGGAGGTCCCGGGTTCAAATCCCGGACGAGCCCTAGCGTTTTGTGCAAACTGATCGCACGTCAGTGGCTGAGTCAGCGCAAAAAGCTCGCCGTCAATATCAAATGAATTTCTTATTCGATGTGAGCAATTGACACTCGGGTCCCACGCGTGAAGGTGATTACGAAGGTTTCGGGTACAGATGGTAGCAGATGCATGTTAGTACGTCTTGCTTAAAGTGATGAAAAAGTGTTTCCGCCCGGGATCGAACCGGGGACCTTCCGCGTGTTAGGCAGACGTGATAACCGCTACACCACGGAAACTGCTTGTGTGCACCTTACTTCACAGACAACTTGTAGTGATGTTGCCATCGTAACTAAAAAATTCAATAAATGTGGTACTTGCAAAACGAAGGGACATGCAGCAGATCCACACACGACGTGGCTCATTGGAGGACAATACGACATAGGCAGGAAAATACTGTTCCCGCCCGGGATCGAACCGGGGACCTTCTGCGTGTGAAGCAGACGTGATAACCGCTACACTACGGAAACGACGGACCCCAGGAGTCCATCCTTGTTCACTCGAACTTGCCTCAGACTTTCTCTCGTCCGCGAATGCACACACGACAGTTCTTTTGTCAGCCTGGAACCCATCACAGCCGAGGGCTCAAGAAGTCTTCGGGGTGCTCGAGAGGGTGTCTGCCGTAGCACCCCTAACGAGATAGCGGCGTTTCGCGCAGTCGTTATTGCAAGTCATATCAGCAAAAGCAATCACTTTCTCAGCAGCAGGCAGTGCGAGCCCAGCGGCAGCTCTACATGAAGGTACCAGTAGCCCAGGAAGGCCGCCGACCGCGGGAATTCGCACCGCCCCCATCCCGCCAGCGTACACGAGACTTCCAGGGCACCCTGGACGACATCGAGGGACTGGAATAATTGGCATTCGCCGTGTCACAGGGCTCGTTGGTCTAGGGGTATGATTCCTGCTTAGGGTGCAGGAGGTCCCGGGTTCAAATCCCGGACGAGCCCTAGCGTTTTGTGCAAACTGATCGCACGTCAGTGGCTGAGTCAGCGCAAAAAGCTCGCCGTCAATATCAAATGAATTTCTTATTCGATGTGAGCAATTGACACTCGGGTCCGACGCGTGAAGGCGATTACGAAGGTTTCGGGTACAGATGGTAGCAGATGCATGTTAGTACGTCTTGCTTAAAGTGATGAAAAAGTGTTTCCGCCCGGGATCGAACCGGGGACCTTCTGCGTGTTAGGCAGACGTGATAACCGCTACACCACGGAAACTGCTTGTGTGCACCTTACTTCACAGACAACTTGTAGTGATGTTGCCATCGTAACTAAAAAATTCAATAAATGTGGTACTTGCAAAACGAAGGGACATGCAGCAGATCCACACACGACGTGGCTCATTGGAGGACAATACGACATAGGCAGGAAAATAATGTTCCCGCCCGGGATCGAACCGGGGACCTTCTGCGTGTGAAGCAGACGTGATAACCGCTACACTACGGAAACGACGGACCCCAGGAGTCCATCCTTGTTCACTCGAACTTGCCTCAGACTTTCTCTCGTCCGCGAATGCACACACGACAGTTCTTTTGTCAGCCTGGAACCCATCACAGCCGAGGGCTCAAGAAGTCTTCGGGGTGCTCGAGAGGGTGTCTGCCGTAGCACCCCTAACGAGATAGCGGCGTTTCGCGCAGTCGTTATTGCAAGTCATATCAGCAAAAGCAATCACTTTCTCAGCAGCAGGCAGTGCGAGCCCAGCGGCAGCTCTACATGAAGGTACCAGTAGCCCAGGAAGGCCGCCGACCGCGGGAATTCGCACCGCCCCCATCCCGCCAGCGTACACGAGACTTCCAGGGCACCCTGGACGACATCGAGGGACTGGAATAATTGGCATTCGCCGTGTCACAGGGCTCGTTGGTCTAGGGGTATGATTCCTGCTTAGGGTGCAGGAGGTCCCGGGTTCAAATCCCGGACGAGCCCTAGCGTTTTGTGCAAACTGATCGCACGTCAGTGGCTGAGTCAGCGCAAAAAGCTCGCCGTCAATATCAAATGAATTTCTTATTCGATGTGAGCAATTGACACTCGGGTCCGACGCGTGAAGGCGATTACGAAGGTTTCGGGTACAGATGGTAGCAGATGCATGTTAGTACGTCTTGCTTAAAGAGATGAAAAAGTGTTTCCGCCCGGGATCGAACCGGGGACGTTCTGCGTGTTAGGCAGACGTGATAACCGCTACACCACGGAAACTGCTTGTGTGCACCTTACTTCACAGACAACTTGTAGTGATGTTGCCATCGTAACTAAAAAATTCAATAAATGTGGTACTTGCAAAACGAAGGGACATGCAGCAGATCCACACACGACGTGGCTCATTGGAGGACAATACGACATAGGCAGGAAAATACTGTTCCCGCCCGGGATCGAACCGGGGACCTTCTGCGTGTGAAGCAGACGTGATAACCGCTACACTACGGAAACGACGGACCCCAGGAGTCCATCCTTGTTCACTCGAACTTGCCTCAGACTTTCTCTCGTCCGCGAATGCACACACGACAGTTCTTTTGTCAGCCTGGAACCCATCACAGCCGAGGGCTCAAGAAGTCTTCGGGGTGCTCGAGAGGGTGTCTGCCGTAGCACCCCTAACGAGATAGCGGCGTTTCGCGCAGTCGTTATTGCAAGTCATATCAGCAAAAGCAATCACTTTCTCAGCAGCAGGCAGTGCGAGCCCAGCGGCAGCTCTACATGAAGGTACCAGTAGCCCAGGAAGGCCGCCGACCGCGGGAATTCGCACCGCCCCCATCCCGCCAGCGTACACGAGACTTCCAGGGCACCCTGGACGACATCGAGGGACTGGAATAATTGGCATTCGCCGTGTCACAGGGCTCGTTGGTCTAGGGGTATGATTCCTGCTTAGGGTGCAGGAGGTCCCGGGTTCAAATCCCGGACGAGCCCTAGCGTTTTGTGCAAACTGATCGCACGTCAGTGGCTGAGTCAGCGCAAAAAGCTCGCCGTCAATATCAAATGAATTTCTTATTCGATGTGAGCAATTGACACTCGGGTCCGACGCGTGAAGGCGATTACGAAGGTTTCGGGTACAGATGGTAGCAGATGCATGTTAGTACGTCTTGCTTAAAGTGATGAAAAAGTGTTTCCGCCCGGGATCGAACCGGGGACCTTCTGCGTGTTAGGCAGACGTGATAACCGCTACACCACGGAAACTGCTTGTGTGCACCTTACTTCACAGACAACTTGTAGTGATGTTGCCATCGTAACTAAAAAATTCAATAAATGTGGTACTTGCAAAACGAAGGGACATGCAGCAGATCCACACACGACGTGGCTCATTGGAGGACAATACGACATAGGCAGGAAAATACTGTTCCCGCCCGGGATCGAACCGGGGACCTTCTGCGTGTGAAGCAGACGTGATAACCGCTACACTACGGAAACGACGGACCCCAGGAGTCCATCCTTGTTCACTCGAACTTGCCTCAGACTTTCTCTCGTCCGCGAATGCACACACGACAGTTCTTTTGTCAGCCTGGAACCCATCACAGCCGAGGGCTCAAGAAGTCTTCGGGGTGCTCGAGAGGGTGTCTGCCGTAGCACCCCTAACGAGATAGCGGCGTTTCGCGCAGTCGTTATTGCAAGTCATATCAGCAAAAGCAATCACTTTCTCAGCAGCAGGCAGTGCGAGCCCAGCGGCAGCTCTACATGAAGGTACCAGTAGCCCAGGAAGGCCGCCGACCGCGGGAATTCGCACCGCCCCCATCCCGCCAGCGTACACGAGACTTCCAGGGCACCCTGGACGACATCGAGGGACTGGAATAATTAGCATTCGCCGTGTCACGGGGCTCGTTGGTCTAGGGGTATGATTCCTGCTTAGGGTGCAGGAGGTCCCGGGTTCAAATCCCGGACGAGCCCTAGCGTTTTGTGCAAACTGATCGCACGTCAGTGGCTGAGTCAGCGCAAAAAGCTCACCGTCAATATCAAATGAATTTCTTATTCGATGTGAGCAATTGACACTCGGGTCCGACGCGTGAAGGCGATTACGAAGGTTTCGGGTACAGATGGTAGCAGATGCATGTTAGTACGTCTTGCTTAAAGTGATGAAAAAGTGTTTCCGCCCGGGATCGAACCGGGGACCTTCCGCGTGTTAGGCAGACGTGATAACCGCTACACCACGGAAACTGCTTGTGTGCACCTTACTTCACAGACAACTTGTAGTGATGTTGCCATCGTAACTAAAAAATTCAATAAATGTGGTACTTGCAAAACGAAGGGACATGCAGCAGATCCACACACGACGTGGCTCATTGGAGGACAATACGACATAGGCAGGAAAATACTGTTCCCGCCCGGGATCGAACCGGGGACCTTCTGCGTGTGAAGCAGACGTGATAACCGCTACACTACGGAAACGACGGACCCCAGGAGTCCATCCTTGTTCACTCGAACTTGCCTCAGACTTTCTCTCGTCCGCGAATGCACACACGACAGTTCTTTTGTCAGCCTGGAACCCATCACAGCCGAGGGCTCAAGAAGTCTTCGGGGTGCTCGAGAGGGTGTCTGCCGTAGCACCCCTAACGAGATAGCGGCGTTTCGCGCAGTCGTTATTGCAAGTCATATCAGCAAAAGCAATCACTTTCTCAGCAGCAGGCAGTGCGAGCCCAGCGGCAGCTCTACATGAAGGTACCAGTAGCCCAGGAAGGCCGCCGACCGCGGGAATTCGCACCGCCCCCATCCCGCCAGCGTACACGAGACTTCCAGGGCACCCTGGACGACATCGAGGGACTGGAATAATTAGCATGCGCCGTGTCACGGGGCTCGTTGGTCTAGGGGTATGATTCCTGCTTAGGGTGCAGGAGGTCCCGGGTTCAAATCCCGGACGAGCCCTAGCGTTTTGTGCAAACTGATCGCACGTCAGTGGCTGAGTCAGCGCAAAAAGCTCGCCGTCAATATCAAATGAATTTCTTATTCGATGTGAGCAATTGACACTCGGGTCCGACGCGTGAAGGCGATTACGAAGGTTTCGGGTACAGATGGTAGCAGATGCATGTTAGTACGTCTTGCTTAAAGTGATGAAAAAGTGTTTCCGCCCGGGATCGAACCGGGGACCTTCCGCGTGTTAGGCAGACGTGATAACCGCTACACCACGGAAACTGCTTGTGTGCACCTTACTTCACAGACAACTTGTAGTGATGTTGCCATCGTAACTAAAAAATTCAATAAATGTGGTACTTGCAAAACGAAGGGACATGCAGCAGATCCACACACGACGTGGCTCATTGGAGGACAATACGACATAGGCAGGAAAATACTGTTCCCGCCCGGGATCGAACCGGGGACCTTCTGCGTGTGAAGCAGACGTGATAACCGCTACACTACGGAAACGACGGACCCCAGGAGTCCATCCTTGTTCACTCGAACTTGCCTCAGACTTTCTCTCGTCCGCGAATGCACACACGACAGTTCTTTTGTCAGCCTGGAACCCATCACAGCCGAGGGCTCAAGAAGTCTTCGGGGTGCTCGAGAGGGTGTCTGCCGTAGCACCCCTAACGAGATAGCGGCGTTTCGCGCAGTCGTTATTGCAAGTCATATCAGCAAAAGCAATCACTTTCTCAGCAGCAGGCAGTGCGAGCCCATCGGCAGCTCTACATGAAGGTACCAGTAGCCCAGGAAGGCCGCCGACCGCGGGAATTCGCACCGCCCCCATCCCGCCAGCGTACACGAGACTTCCAGGGCACCCTGGACGACATCGAGGGACTGGAATAATTGGCATTCGCCGTGTCACAGGGCTCGTTGGTCTAGGGGTAGCAGTTCCGCTTTAGACGCCGTGCAGTGTGGACGTGCCTAGTCTTCCGCTCCGCCGTAGCGTTACGTATAGTGGACTATCGTTTTTGTTTACGTGTTGTGTTGCAACTTCTGAGAGTGTTTCTCCGTCGTTGTTTCGTACCTTGTGCTACTTTCTGTCCTTATTTCAGTGTTTTTTGTGTAGCGGTTTCGACCGCATATTTTGAAAATGTCGTCCCAGGTTATTCCTCGTCAGGCTACAGTTAGTTTTGCTTTTGACAAGTCAACCCGCCATGTGCAACCTAGTTCTCTTGAGATACATGATTGGTTGGTAGATACCTTTGGTGTTCATTCGGATCAGGTGCACACTGCTTATTTTGATTCCGAACTATATGTTTTCTTTGTTAAGTTTATGGACCCACTTCAGGTTGATAAAATTCTTTCTAAATATGGTCATCAAGTTCTCTTTCGGCATCGGGATGATTCTGTAAGTACCGTGCTGCTTTCCAATGCTTCCATCACGTATACCAATGTTCGTGTTTACAACCTTCCACCGGAGGTGGATAATGTCTATCTTAAGGAGGGTCTACAGAAGTATGGTGATGTAAAGAGCATTCGCCTTGAACGCTGGTCAAGCCAACATCGCCTGCAATGTTACAGTGGTATTCGTTCAGTCGAAATGCACGTTAAGCAGAATATTCCATCTCACCTGCAGATCGGTGGATATCGTGTCCATGTAACATATAGTGGTCAGGTGGGCACCTGTTTTTTGTGCAATGAAAGTGGTCACGTGCGTACCGACTGTCCGCGGAGAGTTTTTGTTTTAAAAAATTCTCTCGAACAGCGTCGCAAGTTAACGGTCGCTGACCTCGTTGCAGGTGGTTCTGCTCTTGGTGTAGCACAGTCCAGTGGTAGTAGCGCCCCTCCACAGGTTTTGCGCACCCCTGATACAGAATTTCCTCCTTTGCGTGCTAAATCTGATGTTGTTCCGTCTGTCCCTCAGGTGGGTGTGCCACTTTTGAATAATAAGAGGCGTCGCCCACACGATGGAAATAGTACGGATGAGGATCTCCCTGAGATTCCCCAGTCCGAGCGACCGGCATCCTCCGAGCCACTGTGTACTGTAGCTGCTCCCTGCCCTCCTGAGGTAGCGGTTCCGGTGGCGGCTGCTGGCGCCCCTCCGGCCTCCGACGCAGCTTCTCTCGAGCCGGGTCGTCGGTCGGGCCTGTTGGCGCCGTCTTCCGAACCGACTTCGATGTCACAACAAGTGGAGCCGCGACAACTTCCTGCTTCGCTGCCCCATACCTCTGCCAGCGGAGCTGCTCCGCTTCCTTCCAACTCTACGGCCTCGGACCTTCCTGCTCACGTTTCGCCTCCGTGCAGTCCATGTTTGCCGGAAGCTAGTCCAGGTGTTGACCATTCCGTTTTGTCGGATGTTTCCCCCGCGACCCCGGATCCCGCATGTGGACCGGCGCGGGTGGTGTCGGATACAGAACTTGACCCTCCTACGTCACCGGCGGCTGAAGTTACCTTGCCCGTCAGCCGACGCAAGTTACGCGTTCAGCCGAACGTTAATGCTGTTCGTAAAAAACCGAAACGTAAGGGATCCGCGGAACGGGGTAGCAGTCCCCCTCCCTCGGATGCCTCTGTCACCCCTGCTATGGACTGTGACGCTGGTGCGTCGGTGTAGGTGATTTGTTTTCTCGCTTTTCTCTCTATGGTTCAAGCATACACCTTTCTTACCTTAAATGTTAACCGTATTGAGTCCGACGTTCGCATTGCCTCTTTGCGACAGTTTATTTACGACGCCTGTGCGGACGTAGTGTTTTTGCAGGAAGTGTTGTTTTCTGATCTCTCTCTACCTGGATATCAAACTGTTTTTAATGTCGCGCCGGAATATTCAACAGGAACTGCTCTTTTCTTTCGAGAGGGCATTCCTATTACTGACATTGAATTCCTTGACTCTGGCCGTGGGATTGGTTGTCGTCTTTTTGATCTCCGCCTCGTTGTTTTGTATGCCCCCTCTGGTTCGGGTCACACTGTGGCTCGATCGCGCTTTTATAAAGAAGAGCTTATTTATCTTTTGCGCCAGAGTCCTCGGAGTCTCCTGCTCGGAGGCGATTTTAATTGTGTTTTACGCCCTGCAGACCAGTCCCCCAATTTTAATTATTGCCGTGATTTACATGACTTAGTTCGTACGATGCATCTGCGTGATGTTTGGGAACACAAATATCCAACCCTGGTGAAATATACGTTTTTTACCGCGTCCTCATGCAGTAGACTCGACAGATTCTATTTATCTGATTTTTTATGTGATAAAATTCTTTCTGTCGATGTTATTCCTACTAGTTTTTCTGACCATTGTGCTTTTACTGCAACTGTAAATCTTAGTCGCCAACCTGCAAAACTTTATCGTTCCCAGTGGATGTTAAATGTTTCCCACCTTGCCGACAGTGCTATGGATGATGTTATAAGTGGCGTGTGGGAGCGATGTCTTCGCTCTGTCCCGCGATACCCCTCCTTGCTGGTTTGGTGGACTGCGTTTGCCAAGCCCAAGATTCGTCAGACTTTGATTTTCTACTGTGCTGCTAGGACGCGTGATTTTAAGAACACGTATGAATATTACTACTCTGTCCTGCGTGAACTATATGACGCGGCGGGTACCTCTCCACTGCGGATCCATGATGTTCGTCGTATTAAAGCCAAGCTCTTGAGCCTTAAACGACGACAGATGGATGGTCTGCGAGTTAAGTCGAAACCTCACTCTCTTGTTGAAGGTGAACTGACATCCTTGTACCACCTGCTACGGCATCAGACTCGTCGTCGTCGCTCCTTCATCTCTTCTCTTACGGTGGATGATGGACGACAGCTTATTGCACAGGAGGAAATGGTTCGTGCTCTTCATCAGTATTACACTAGTCTATATTCTGCCGATGATTCTGGTGAGTCTCTTTCGGATGATGTCTTTGGGGATCTAACTGCGACGATCGCGCCTGACGCGAACGGCGAATTTCTCCGGGAGTTCCAGGTAGATGATGTTTTCGATTTTATTGCTCGCTCTCCGTCCAGTAAATCGCCGGGTCCAGACGGCCTGCCTAAAGAATTTTATCTCCGTTTTTGGCCTCTTTTGGGTGGCATTTTTACGCAGATTTTAAATGAGATTGTCAGGGGGATGGATGTGCCTGCCGATTTTAAAGTAGGGAAAATTGTTTTAATCCCGAAGTCCTCTGGTCGTTTATCTGCTGCCAATCTTCGTCCGCTCACATTGCTGAATTTTGACTATAAGACAGCTGCTAGAGCGCTCAATAGCCGGCTGTCTTCTCTGCTTCGGGGTGTGATTGGTGCACATCAATGTTGTTTTCATGATAGATCTATTCTGACACCAGTAGCCGAATATCGGGATGTTGTCTCGGTTGCGGCGGTTACAAACGTACATTGTGCCTTTGCCTTCCTTGATTTTTATAAGGCTTTTGATCACGTCAGTCATGTGTTTTTAGATCGTGTTTTAGGTACAATAGGTTTTAACGCTTCATCACGTGGTGTTCTTGGCAATTTGTATAGGGGAATAACAGCTCGGGTGTCAGTCAATGGGCAGCTGACGCCGCCCATTGCTATCCGCCGCGGAGTGCCTCAGGGTAGTCCGCTCTCTATGTCTTTATTCGTATTGTCCCTGGAACCGCTGCTTCGGACTATTGCTCTCAAGCTTCAGGGTATGTCCCTCTCTGGTGGGAAGCTCTCTGTTAAGGCATATGCGGATGATGTCGTTGTTCTCCTCTGTCAACGTGATGATATCCCGTTGTTGAAAGGGGCGGTTGATGCATACTGTCGTGTCTCTGGAGCGCGTCTCAATCAGGGTAAATGTAAGTTCCTTGATATTCGAGGATTTCGCGATGCTGACGTCCCTTGGGCCACTTTTGTCGATCGCCATACGTCCTTGGGGATTATCATTGATCGGTGTCCTCTAAAAATGGCGGCTCTCAATTGGAAATCTGTCACCGAGAAGATACAGGGGGCTCTGATGGTCCATGAGCAGCGCTCTGCTACCATTTTGCAAAAAGTCAGAATTTTAGACACCTACGTTCTATGTAAAGCTTATTATGTTGCTCAGCTGTTCCCACTTCCCATGATGGTGGCGAAAAGGTTGCGCCAATTGTCTAGCAGGTTTATATGGAAGGGCCATCTATTCAAGTTACGTTACGAGGTAATGACGAAACCGCGTCTCTCCGGAGGCTTGGGCCTCTCTGACATTACTCGCAAGGCGTCTGCTTTGTACGTCCGCCGAACGACTCTAATTGTTACGCAAGAAGTGACTTCAATTACATCCAGGCTTTTTACTGTTGTGCGTCCGGCGAGCCTTGCTCCACCTGTCGATGTCGGACGCCTAAATTTTAAGTTGAAACACATTCGGGAATTTTACATTGCGGTGAGTTACCTCGGTGACGTCTTCTTGCGGCGACCGGTGCCAACGACCAAGAGCTTGATTGCCCGCTGGGAGGGGCTGGCCGGTCCCAATCCAATAGAACTGGCGTCTCCATCTGTGTCCTGGAGCAACGTCTGGAAGAACGTTAGTCTGCCGATCCACTCTATGGCCGTGGCGTCCACGTGGTATAGGGTAATAAATAATTTGGTTCCCACCAATGTACGACTGCACCGTATTGGTCTTTCTGACACGGACACCTGTACTCGGTGTGGTCTCCTGGATACCCTTGAACATCGATTCACCTGCTGTGGGCACCTTGCTAATTGGCGTTGGCTCAGGAAACAACTTGCTTTTGTCACTAGGTCTGCTGAAGCCGCTTATACTATTGACATCATCGTCCGGCCCGATTCTTCCTTTTTTCCGCGGACGAAGCTCCATACCGTCATGTGGTTGATTGGCCATTTCGTACATTTTGTCAACAGTTGTCATGAAGAGGATGGACACCTAGCGTTTCGGCAGTACATGCTTACTGCTTACTGGCAGCGCTTGCGATTGCCAGGCCTCCGAGATGATTTTGCCAATATGCTTAGCCTGACATTTGAAAGAGAGGGTGTTGGCTAAGGTCACCTGTGTGAGCCATTTTCTTTTATACTGTTTCTGGATTTGCCGCCTTTATATATGTTTCTTCTCTACACCAGGACTGAAGTTTTCGTGTTTTAATCTTTATTTCAGTCAGCAGTCTACATTATATAGTCATGTTTTCGGATTTTAATTTCAGTACTGTAAAAAAAAAAAAAAAAAAAAAAGGGGTATGATTCCTGCTTAGGGTGCAGGAGGTCCCGGGTTCAAATCCCGGACGAGCCCTAGCGTTTTGTGCAAACTGATCGCACGTCAGTGGCTGAGTCAGCGCAAAAAGCTCGCCGTCAATATCAAATGAATTTCTTATTCGATGTGAGCAATTGACACTCGGGTCCGACGCGTGAAGGCGATTACGAAGGTTTCGGGTACAGATGGTAGCAGATGCATGTTAGTACGTCTTGCTTAAAGTGATGAAAAAGTGTTTCCGCCCGGGATCGAACCGGGGACCTTCTGCGTGTTAGGCAGACGTGATAACCGCTACACCACGGAAACTGCTTGTGTGCACCTTACTTCACAGACAACTTGTAGTGATGTTGCCATCGTAACTAAAAAATTCAATAAATGTGGTACTTGCAAAACGAAGGGACATGCAGCAGATCCACACACGACGTGGCTCATTGGAGGACAATACGACATAGGCAGGAAAATACTGTTCCCGCCCGGGATCGAACCGGGGACCTTCTGCGTGTGAAGCAGACGTGATAACCGCTACACTACGGAAACGACGGACCCCAGGAGTCCATCCTTGTTCACTCGAACTTGCCTCAGACTTTCTCTCGTCCGCGAATGCACACACGACAGTTCTTTTGTCAGCCTGGAACCCATCACAGCCGAGGGCTCAAGAAGTCTTCGGGGTGCTCGAGAGGGTGTCTGCCGTAGCACCCCTAACGAGATAGCGGCGTTTCGCGCAGTCGTTATTGCAAGTCATATCAGCAAAAGCAATCACTTTCTCAGCAGCAGGCAGTGCGAGCCCAGCGGCAGCTCTACATGAAGGTACCAGTAGCCCAGGAAGGCCGCCGACCGCGGGAATTCGCACCGCCCCCATCCCGCCAGCGTACACGAGACTTCCAGGGCACCCTGGACGACATCGAGGGACTGGAATAATTGGCATTCGCCGTGTCACAGGGCTCGTTGGTCTAGGGGTATGATTCCTGCTTAGGGTGCAGGAGGTCCCGGGTTCAAATCCCGGACGAGCCCTAGCGTTTTGTGCAAACTGATCGCACGTCAGTGGCTGAGTCAGCGCAAAAAGCTCGCCGTCAATATCAAATGAATTTCTTATTCGATGTGAGCAATTGACACTCGGGTCCGACGCGTGAAGGCGATTACGAAGGTTTCGGGTACAGATGGTAGCAGATGCATGTTAGTACGTCTTGCTTAAAGTGATGAAAAAGTGTTTCCGCCCGGGATCGAACCGGGGACCTTCTGCGTGTTAGGCAGACGTGATAACCGCTACACCACGGAAACTGCTTGTGTGCACCTTACTTCACAGACAACTTGTAGTGATGTTGCCATCGTAACTAAAAAATTCAATAAATGTGGTACTTGCAAAACGAAGGGACATGCAGCAGATCCACACACGACGTGGCTCATTGGAGGACAATACGACATAGGCAGGAAAATACTGTTCCCGCCCGGGATCGAACCGGGGACCTTCTGCGTGTGAAGCAGACGTGATAACCGCTACACTACGGAAACGACGGACCCCAGGAGTCCATCCTTGTTCACTCGAACTTGCCTCAGACTTTCTCTCGTCCGCGAATGCACACACGACAGTTCTTTTGTCAGCCTGGAACCCATCACAGCCGAGGGCTCAAGAAGTCTTCGGGGTGCTCGAGAGGGTGTCTGCCGTAGCACCCCTAACGAGATAGCGGCGTTTCGCGCAGTCGTTATTGCAAGTCATATCAGCAAAAGCAATCACTTTCTCAGCAGCAGGCAGTGCGAGCCCAGCGGCAGCTCTACATGAAGGTACCAGTAGCCCAGGAAGGCCGCCGACCGCGGGAATTCGCACCGCCCCCATCCCGCCAGCGTACACGAGACTTCCAGGGCACCCTGGACGACATCGAGGGACTGGAATAATTAGCATTCGCCGTGTCACGGGGCTCGTTGGTCTAGGGGTATGATTCCTGCTTAGGGTGCAGGAGGTCCCGGGTTCAAATCCCGGACGAGCCCTAGCGTTTTGTGCAAACTGATCGCACGTCAGTGGCTGAGTCAGCGCAAAAAGCTCGCCGTCAATATCAAATGAATTTCTTATTCGATGTGAGCAATTGACACTCGGGTCCGACGCGTGAAGGCGATTACGAAGGTTTCGGGTACAGATGGTAGCAGATGCATGTTAGTACGTCTTGCTTAAAGTGATGAAAAAGTGTTTCCGCCCGGGATCGAACCGGGGACCTTCTGCGTGTTAGGCAGACGTGATAACCGCTACACCACGGAAACTGCTTGTGTGCACCTTACTTCACAGACAACTTGTAGTGATGTTGCCATCGTAACTAAAAAATTCAATAAATGTGGTACTTGCAAAACGAAGGGACATGCAGCAGATCCACACACGACGTGGCTCATTGGAGGACAATACGACATAGGCAGGAAAATACTGTTCCCGCCCGGGATCGAACCGGGGACCTTCTGCGTGTGAAGCAGACGTGATAACCGCTACACTACGGAAACGACGGACCTCAGGAGTCCATCCTTGTTCACTCGAACTTGCCTCAGACTTTCTCTCGTCCGCGAATGCACACACGACAGTTCTTTTGTCAGCCTGGAACCCATCACAGCCGAGGGCTCAAGAAGTCTTCGGGGTGCTCGAGAGGGTGTCTGCCGTAGCACCCCTAACGAGATAGCGGCGTTTCGCGCAGTCGTTATTGCAAGTCATATCAGCAAAAGCAATCACTTTCTCAGCAGCAGGCAGTGCGAGCCCAGCGGCAGCTCTACATGAAGGTACCAGTAGCCCAGGAAGGCCGCCGACCGCGGGAATTCGCACCGCCCCCATCCCGCCAGCGTACACGAGACTTCCAGGGCACCCTGGACGACATCGAGGGACTGGAATAATTAGCATTCGCCGTGTCACGGGGCTCGTTGGTCTAGGGGTATGATTCCTGCTTAGGGTGCAGGAGGTCCCGGGTTCAAATCCCGGACGAGCCCTAGCGTTTTGTGCAAACTGATCGCACGTCAGTGGCTGAGTCAGCGCAAAAAGCTCGCCGTCAATATCAAATGAATTTCTTATTCGATGTGAGCAATTGACACTCGGGTCCGACGCGTGAAGGCGATTACGAAGGTTTCGGGTACAGATGGTAGCAGATGCATGTTAGTACGTCTTGCTTAAAGTGATGAAAAAGTGTTTCCGCCCGGGATCGAACCGGGGACCTTCTGCGTGTTAGGCAGACGTGATAACCGCTACACCACGGAAACTGCTTGTGTGCACCTTACTTCACAGACAACTTGTAGTGAGGTTGCCATCGTAACTAAAAAATTCAATAAATGTGGTACTTGCAAAACGAAGGGACATGCAGCAGATCCACACACGACGTGGCTCATTGGAGGACAATACGACATAGGCAGGAAAATACTGTTCCCGCCCGGGATCGAACCGGGGACCTTCTGCGTGTGAAGCAGACGTGATAACCGCTACACTACGGAAACGACGGACCCCAGGAGTCCATCCTTGTTCACTCGAACTTGCCTCAGACTTTCTCTCGTCCGCGAATGCACACACGACAGTTCTTTTGTCAGCCTGGAACCCATCACAGCCGAGGGCTCAAGAAGTCTTCGGGGTGCTCGAGAGGGTGTCTGCCGTAGCACCCCTAACGAGATAGCGGCGTTTCGCGCAGTCGTTATTGCAAGTCATATCAGCAAAAGCAATCACTTTCTCAGCAGCAGGCAGTGCGAGCCCAGCGGCAGCTCTACATGAAGGTACCAGTAGCCCAGGAAGGCCGCCGACCGCGGGAATTCGCACCGCCCCCATCCCGCCAGCGTACACGAGACTTCCAGGGCACCCTGGACGACATCGAGGGACTGGAATAATTAGCATTCGCCGTGTCACGGGGCTCGTTGGTCTAGGGGTATGATTCCTGCTTAGGGTGCAGGAGGTCCCGGGTTCAAATCCCGGACGAGCCCTAGCGTTTTGTGCAAACTGATCGCACGTCAGTGGCTGAGTCA
The DNA here is from genome assembly GCF_021461385.2 of Schistocerca piceifrons. Classification (NCBI taxonomy): domain Eukaryota; kingdom Metazoa; phylum Arthropoda; class Insecta; order Orthoptera; family Acrididae; genus Schistocerca; species Schistocerca piceifrons. Next base: position 679,800 of record NW_025728775.1, on the reverse strand, counting down.
GCGCAAAAAGCTCGCCGTCAATATCAAATGAATTTCTTATTCGATGTGAGCAATTGACACTCGGGTCCGACGCGTGAAGGCGATTACGAAGGTTTCGGGTACAGATGGTAGCAGATGCATGTTAGTACGTCTTGCTTAAAGTGATGAAAAAGTGTTTCCGCCGGGGATCGAACCGGGGACCTTCCGCGTGTTAGGCAGACGTGATAACCGCTACACCACGGAAACTGCTTGTGTGCACCTTACTTCACAGACAACTTGTAGTGATGTTGCCATCGTAACTAAAAAATTCAATAAATGTGGTACTTGCAAAACGAAGGGACATGCAGCAGATCCACACACGACGTGGCTCATTGGAGGACAATACGACATAGGCAGGAAAATACTGTTCCCGCCCGGGATCGAACCGGGGACCTTCTGCGTGTGAAGCAGACGTGATAACCGCTACACTACGGAAACGACGGACCCCAGGAGTCCATCCTTGTTCACTCGAACTTGCCTCAGACTTTCTCTCGTCCGCGAATGCACACACGACAGTTCTTTTGTCAGCCTGGAACCCATCACAGCCGAGGGCTCAAGAAGTCTTCGGGGTGCTCGAGAGGGTGTCTGCCGTAGCACCCCTAACGAGATAGCGGCGTTTCGCGCAGTCGTTATTGCAAGTCATATCAGCAAAAGCAATCACTTTCTCAGCAGCAGGCAGTGCGAGCCCAGCGGCAGCTCTACATGAAGGTACCAGTAGCCCAGGAAGGCCGCCGACCGCGGGAATTCGCACCGCCCCCATCCCGCCAGCGTACACGAGACTTCCAGGGCACCCTGGACGACATCGAGGGACTGGAATAATTGGCATTCGCCGTGTCACAGGGCTCGTTGGTCTAGGGGTATGATTCCTGCTTAGGGTGCAGGAGGTCCCGGGTTCAAATCCCGGACGAGCCCTAGCGTTTTGTGCAAACTGATCGCACGTCAGTGGCTGAGTCAGCGCAAAAAGCTCGCCGTCAATATCAAATGAATTTCTTATTCGATGTGAGCAATTGACACTCGGGTCCGACGCGTGAAGGCGATTACGAAGGTTTCGGGTACAGATGGTAGCAGATGCATGTTAGTACGTCTTGCTTAAAGTGATGAAAAAGTGTTTCCGCCCGGGATCGAACCGGGGACCTTCTGCGTGTTAGGCAGACGTGATAACCGCTACACCACGGAAACTGCTTGTGTGCACCTTACTTCACAGACAACTTGTAGTGATGTTGCCATCGTAACTAAAAAATTCAATAAATGTGGTACTTGCAAAACGAAGGGACATGCAGCAGATCCACACACGACGTGGCTCATTGGAGGACAATACGACATAGGCAGGAAAATACTGTTCCCGCCCGGGATCGAACCGGGGACCTTCTGCGTGTGAAGCAGACGTGATAACCGCTACACTACGGAAACGACGGACCCCAGGAGTCCATCCTTGTTCACTCGAACTTGCCTCAGACTTTCTCTCGTCCGCGAATGCACACACGACAGTTCTTTTGTCAGCCTGGAACCCATCACAGCCGAGGGCTCAAGAAGTCTTCGGGGTGCTCGAGAGGGTGTCTGCCGTAGCACCCCTAACGAGATAGCGGCGTTTCGCGCAGTCGTTATTGCAAGTCATATCAGCAAAAGCAATCACTTTCTCAGCAGCAGGCAGTGCGAGCCCAGCGGCAGCTCTACATGAAGGTACCAGTAGCCCAGGAAGGCCGCCGACCGCGGGAATTCGCACCGCCCCCATCCCGCCAGCGTACACGAGACTTCCAGGGCACCCTGGACGACATCGAGGGACTGGAATAATTAGCATTCGCCGTGTCACGGGGCTCGTTGGTCTAGGGGTATGATTCCTGCTTAGGGTGCAGGAGGTCCCGGGTTCAAATCCCGGACGAGCCCTAGCGTTTTGTGCAAACTGATCGCACGTCAGTGGCTGAGTCAGCGCAAAAAGCTCGCCGTCAATATCAAATGAAATTCTTATTCGATGTGAGCAATTGACACTCGGGTCCCACGCGTGAAGGCGATTACGAAGGTTTCGGGTACAGATGGTAGCATATGCATGATAGTACGTCTTGCTTAAAGTGATGAAAAAGTGTTTCCGCCCGGGATCGAACCGGGGACCTTCCGCGTGTTAGGCAGACGTGATAACCGCTACACCACGGAAACTGCTTGTGTGCACCTTACTTCACAGACAACTTGTAGTGATGTTGCCATCGTAACTAAAAAATTCAATAAATGTGGTACTTGCAAAACGAAGGGACATGCAGCAGATCCACACACGACGTGGCTCATTGGAGGACAATACGACATAGGCAGGAAAATACTGTTCCCGCCCGGGATCGAACCGGGGACCTTCTGCGTGTGAAGCAGACGTGATAACCGCTACACTACGGAAACGACGGACCCCAGGAGTCCATCCTTGTTCACTCGAACTTGCCTCAGACTTTCTCTCGTCCGCGAATGCACACACGACAGTTCTTTTGTCAGCCTGGAACCCATCACAGCCGAGGGCTCAAGAAGTCTTCGGGGTGCTCGAGAGGGTGTCTGCCGTAGCACCCCTAACGAGATAGCGGCGTTTCGCGCAGTCGTTATTGCAAGTCATATCAGCAAAAGCAATCACTTTCTCAGCAGCAGGCAGTGCGAGCCCAGCGGCAGCTCTACATGAAGGTACCAGTAGCCCAGGAAGGCCGCCGACCGCGGGAATTCGCACCGCCCCCATCCCGCCAGCGTACACGAGACTTCCAGGGCACCCTGGACGACATCGAGGGACTGGAATAATTGGCATTCGCCGTGTCACAGGGCTCGTTGGTCTAGGGGTATGATTCCTGCTTAGGGTGCAGGAGGTCCCGGGTTCAAATCCCGGACGAGCCCTAGCGTTTTGTGCAAACTGATCGCACGTCAGTGGCTGAGTCAGCGCAAAAAGCTCGCCGTCAATATCAAATGAATTTCTTATTCGATGTGAGCAATTGACACTCGGGTCCGACGCGTGAAGGCGATTACGAAGGTTTCGGGTACAGATGGTAGCAGATGCATGTTAGTACGTCTTGCTTAAAGTGATGAAAAAGTGTTTCCGCCCGGGATCGAACCGGGGATCTTCTGCGTGTTAGGCAGACGTGATAACCGCTACACCACGGAAACTGCTTGTGTGCACCTTACTTCACAGACAACTTGTAGTGATGTTGCCATCGTAACTAAAAAATTCAATAAATGTGGTACTTGCAAAACGAAGGGACATGCAGCAGATCCACACACGACGTGGCTCATTGGAGGACAATACGACATAGGCAGGAAAATACTGTTCCCGCCCGGGATCGAACCGGGGACCTTCTGCGTGTGAAGCAGACGTGATAACCGCTACACTACGGAAACGACGGACCCCAGGAGTCCATCCTTGTTCACTCGAACTTGCCTCAGACTTTCTCTCGTCCGCGAATGCACACACGACAGTTCTTTTGTCAGCCTGGAACCCATCACAGCCGAGGGCTCAAGAAGTCTTCGGGGTGCTCGAGAGGGTGTCTGCCGTAGCACCCCTAACGAGATAGCGGCGTTTCGCGCAGTCGTTATTGCAAGTCATATCAGCAAAAGCAATCACTTTCTCAGCAGCAGGCAGTGCGAGCCCAGCGGCAGCTCTACATGAAGGTACCAGTAGCCCAGGAAGGCCGCCGACCGCGGGAATTCGCACCGCCCCCATCCCGCCAGCGTACACGAGACTTCCAGGGCACCCTGGACGACATCGAGGGACTGGAATAATTGGCATTCGCCGTGTCACAGGGCTCGTTGGTCTAGGGGTATGATTCCTGCTTAGGGTGCAGGAGGTCCCGGGTTCAAATCCCGGACGAGCCCTAGCGTTTTGTGCAAACTGATCGCACGTCAGTGGCTGAGTCAGCGCAAAAAGCTCGCCGTCAATATCAAATGAAATTCTTATTCGATGTGAGCAATTGACACTCGGGTCCCACGCGTGAAGGCGATTACGAAGGTTTCGGGTACAGATGGTAGCATATGCATGATAGTACGTCTTGCTTAAAGTGATGAAAAAGTGTTTCCGCCCGGGATCGAACCGGGGACCTTCCGCGTGTTAGGCAGACGTGATAACCGCTACACCACGGAAACTGCTTGTGTGCACCTTACTTCACAGACAACTTGTAGTGATGTTGCCATCGTAACTAAAAAATTCAATAAATGTGGTACTTGCAAAACGAAGGGACATGCAGCAGATCCACACACGACGTGGCTCATTGGAGGACAATACGACATAGGCAGGAAAATACTGTTCCCGCCCGGGATCGAACCGGGGACCTTCTGCGTGTGAAGCAGACGTGATAACCGCTACACTACGGAAACGACGGACCCCAGGAGTCCATCCTTGTTCACTCGAACTTGCCTCAGACTTTCTCTCGTCCGCGAATGCACACACGACAGTTCTTTTGTCAGCCTGGAACCCATCACAGCCGAGGGCTCAAGAAGTCTTCGGGGTGCTCGAGAGGGTGTCTGCCGTAGCACCCCTAACGAGATAGCGGCGTTTCGCGCAGTCGTTATTGCAAGTCATATCAGCAAAAGCAATCACTTTCTCAGCAGCAGGCAGTGCGAGCCCAGCGGCAGCTCTACATGAAGGTACCAGTAGCCCAGGAAGGCCGCCGACCGCGGGAATTCGCACCGCCCCCATCCCGCCAGCGTACACGAGACTTCCAGGGCACCCTGGACGACATCGAGGGACTGGAATAATTGGCATTCGCCGTGTCACAGGGCTCGTTGGTCTAGGGGTATGATTCCTGCTTAGGGTGCAGGAGGTCCCGGGTTCAAATCCCGGACGAGCCCTAGCGTTTTGTGCAAACTGATCGCACGTCAGTGGCTGAGTCAGCGCAAAAAGCTCGCCGTCAATATCAAATGAATTTCTTATTCGATGTGAGCAATTGACACTCGGGTCCGACGCGTGAAGGCGATTACGAAGGTTTCGGGTACAGATGGTAGCAGATGCATGTTAGTACGTCTTGCTTAAAGTGATGAAAAAGTGTTTCCGCCCGGGATCGAACCGGGGATCTTCTGCGTGTTAGGCAGACGTGATAACCGCTACACCACGGAAACTGCTTGTGTGCACCTTACTTCACAGACAACTTGTAGTGATGTTGCCATCGTAACTAAAAAATTCAATAAATGTGGTACTTGCAAAACGAAGGGACATGCAGCAGATCCACACACGACGTGGCTCATTGGAGGACAATACGACATAGGCAGGAAAATACTGTTCCCGCCCGGGATCGAACCGGGGACCTTCTGCGTGTGAAGCAGACGTGATAACCGCTACACTACGGAAACGACGGACCCCAGGAGTCCATCCTTGTTCACTCGAACTTGCCTCAGACTTTCTCTCGTCCGCGAATGCACACACGACAGTTCTTTTGTCAGCCTGGAACCCATCACAGCCGAGGGCTCAAGAAGTCTTCGGGGTGCTCGAGAGGGTGTCTGCCGTAGCACCCCTAACGAGATAGCGGCGTTTCGCGCAGTCGTTATTGCAAGTCATATCAGCAAAAGCAATCACTTTCTCAGCAGCAGGCAGTGCGAGCCCAGCGGCAGCTCTACATGAAGGTACCAGTAGCCCAGGAAGGCCGCCGACCGCGGGAATTCGCACCGCCCCCATCCCGCCAGCGTACACGAGACTTCCAGGGCACCCTGGACGACATCGAGGGACTGGAATAATTGGCATTCGCCGTGTCACAGGGCTCGTTGGTCTAGGGGTATGATTCCTGCTTAGGGTGCAGGAGGTCCCGGGTTCAAATCCCGGACGAGCCCTAGCGTTTTGTGCAAACTGATCGCACGTCAGTGGCTGAGTCAGCGCAAAAAGCTCGCCGTCAATATCAAATGAATTTCTTATTCGATGTGAGCAATTGACACTCGGGTCCGACGCGTGAAGGCGATTACGAAGGTTTCGGGTACAGATGGTAGCAGATGCATGTTAGTACGTCTTGCTTAAAGTGATGAAAAAGTGTTTCCGCCCGGGATCGAACCGGGGACCTTCTGCGTGTTAGGCAGACGTGATAACCGCTACACCACGGAAACTGCTTGTGTGCACCTTACTTCACAGACAACTTGTAGTGATGTTGCCATCGTAACTAAAAAATTCAATAAATGTGGTACTTGCAAAACGAAGGGACATGCAGCAGATCCACACACGACGTGGCTCATTGGAGGACAATACGACATAGGCAGGAAAATACTGTTCCCGCCCGGGATCGAACCGGGGACCTTCTGCGTGTGAAGCAGACGTGATAACCGCTACACTACGGAAACGACGGACCCCAGGAGTCCATCCTTGTTCACTCGAACTTGCCTCAGACTTTCTCTCGTCCGCGAATGCACACACGACAGTTCTTTTGTCAGCCTGGAACCCATCACAGCCGAGGGCTCAAGAAGTCTTCGGGGTGCTCGAGAGGGTGTCTGCCGTAGCACCCCTAACGAGATAGCGGCGTTTCGCGCAGTCGTTATTGCAAGTCATATCAGCAAAAGCAATCACTTTCTCAGCAGCAGGCAGTGCGAGCCCAGCGGCAGCTCTACATGAAGGTACCAGTAGCCCAGGAAGGCCGCCGACCGCGGGAATTCGCACCGCCCCCATCCCGCCAGCGTACACGAGACTTCCAGGGCACCCTGGACGACATCGAGGGACTGGAATAATTAGCATTCGCCGTGTCACGGGGCTCGTTGGTCTAGGGGTATGATTCCTGCTTAGGGTGCAGGAGGTCCCGGGTTCAAATCCCGGACGAGCCCTAGCGTTTTGTGCAAACTGATCGCACGTCAGTGGCTGAGTCAGCGCAAAAAGCTCGCCGTCAATATCAAATGAATTTCTTATTCGATGTGAGCAATTGACACTCGGGTCCGACGCGTGAAGGCGATTACGAAGGTTTCGGGTACAGATGGTAGCAGATGCATGTTAGTACGTCTTGCTTAAAGTGATGAAAAAGTGTTTCCGCCCGGGATCGAACCGGGGACCTTCTGCGTGTTAGGCAGACGTGATAACCGCTACACCACGGAAACTGCTTGTGTGCACCTTACTTCACAGACAACTTGTAGTGATGTTGCCATCGTAACTAAAAAATTCAATAAATGTGGTACTTGCAAAACGAAGGGACATGCAGCAGATCCACACACGACGTGGCTCATTGGAGGACAATACGACATAGGCAGGAAAATACTGTTCCCGCCCGGGATCGAACCGGGGACCTTCTGCGTGTGAAGCAGACGTGATAACCGCTACACTACGGAAACGACGGACCCCAGGAGTCCATCCTTGTTCACTCGAACTTGCCTCAGACTTTCTCTCGTCCGCGAATGCACACACGACAGTTCTTTTGTCAGCCTGGAACCCATCACAGCCGAGGGCTCAAGAAGTCTTCGGGGTGCTCGAGAGGGTGTCTGCCGTAGCACCCCTAACGAGATAGCGGCGTTTCGCGCAGTCGTTATTGCAAGTCATATCAGCAAAAGCAATCACTTTCTCAGCAGCAGGCAGTGCGAGCCCAGCGGCAGCTCTACATGAAGGTACCAGTAGCCCAGGAAGGCCGCCGACCGCGGGAATTCGCACCGCCCCCATCCCGCCAGCGTACACGAGACTTCCAGGGCACCCTGGACGACATCGAGGGACTGGAATAATTAGCATTCGCCGTGTCACGGGGCTCGTTGGTCTAGGGGTATGATTCCTGCTTAGGGTGCAGGAGGTCCCGGGTTCAAATCCCGGACGAGCCCTAGCGTTTTGTGCAAACTGATCGCACGTCAGTGGCTGAGTCAGCGCAAAAACCTCGCCGTCAATATCAAATGAATTTCTTATTCGATGTGAGCAATTGACACTCGGGTCCCACGCGTGAAGGCGATTACGAAGGTTTCGGGTACAGATGGTAGCAGATGCATGTTAGTACGTCTTGCTTAAAGTGATGAAAAAGTGTTTCCGCCCGGGATCGAACCGGGGACCTTCCGCGTGTTAGGCAGACGTGATAACCGCTACACCACGGAAACTGCTTGTGTGCACCTTACTTCACAGACAACTTGTAGTGATGTTGCCATCGTAACTAAAAAATTCAATAAATGTGGTACTTGCAAAACGAAGGGACATGCAGCAGATCCACACACGACGTGGCTCATTGGAGGACAATACGACATAGGCAGGAAAATACTGTTCCCGCCCGGGATCGAACCGGGGACCTTCTGCGTGTGAAGCAGACGTGATAACCGCTACACTACGGAAACGACGGACCCCAGGAGTCCATCCTTGTTCACTCGAACTTGCCTCAGACTTTCTCTCGTCCGCGAATGCACACACGACAGTTCTTTTGTCAGCCTGGAACCCATCACAGCCGAGGGCTCAAGAAGTCTTCGGGGTGCTCGAGAGGGTGTCTGCCGTAGCACCCCTAACGAGATAGCGGCGTTTCGCGCAGTCGTTATTGCAAGTCATATCAGCAAAAGCAATCACTTTCTCAGCAGCAGGCAGTGCGAGCCCAGCGGCAGCTCTACATGAAGGTACCAGTAGCCCAGGAAGGCCGCCGACCGCGGGAATTCGCACCGCCCCCATCCCGCCAGCGTACACGAGACTTCCAGGGCACCCTGGACGACATCGAGGGACTGGAATAATTAGCATTCGCCGTGTCACGGGGCTCGTTGGTCTAGGGGTATGATTCCTGCTTAGGGTGCAGGAGGTCCCGGGTTCAAATCCCGGACGAGCCCTAGCGTTTTGTGCAAACTGATCGCACGTCAGTGGCTGAGTCAGCGCAAAAAGCTCGCCGTCAATATCAAATGAATTTCTTATTCGATGTGAGCAATTGACACTCGGGTCCCACGCGTGAAGGCGATTACGAAGGTTTCGGGTACAGATGGTAGCAGATGCATGTTAGTACGTCTTGCTTAAAGTGATGAAAAAGTGTTTCCGCCCGGGATCGAACCGGGGACCTTCCGCGTGTTAGGCAGACGTGATGACCGCTACACCACGGAAACTGCTTGTGTGCACCTTACTTCACAGACAACTTGTAGTGATGTTGCCATCGTAACTAAAAAATTCAATAAATGTGGTACTTGCAAAACGAAGGGACATGCAGCAGATCCACACACGACGTGGCTCATTGGAGGACAATACGACATAGGCAGGAAAATACTGTTCCCGCCCGGGATCGAACCGGGGACCTTCTGCGTGTGAAGCAGACGTGATAACCGCTACACTACGGAAACGACGGACCCCAGGAGTCCATCCTTGTTCACTCGAACTTGCCTCAGACTTTCTCTCGTCCGCGAATGCACACACGACAGTTCTTTTGTCAGCCTGGAACCCATCACAGCCGAGGGCTCAAGAAGTCTTCGGGGTGCTCGAGAGGGTGTCTGCCGTAGCACCCCTAACGAGATAGCGGCGTTTCGCGCAGTCGTTATTGCAAGTCATATCAGCAAAAGCAATCACTTTCTCAGCAGCAGGCAGTGCGAGCCCAGCGGCAGCTCTACATGAAGGTACCAGTAGCCCAGGAAGGCCGCCGACCGCGGGAATTCGCACCGCCCCCATCCCGCCAGCGTACACGAGACTTCCAGGGCACCCTGGACGACATCGAGGGACTGGAATAATTGGCATTCGCCGTGTAGTCGTTAAGTGGCGTCTGCTGTATAGCTTTGCGTAGAAGGCCTGTGTAGCGCATCGCATAGGTTAGTCACGTATTTGAGTTGTATGTTTCCATTGCCGTCGAAAATTTTTTTTGTATGTGAATACGTCTTAAAGAGGGAAAGCTTGCTAGTGTAACTGATATTGCTTTTTAACGTTGTGATGCAGCGTATTTCGTCGATGCTCAGAATTCTTAGAAAAGTGTAGCATCGTTCCGTCAAGTTGCTCTCCGGCACACAACTAATAAGGTTCCGTAAAGCAGGGATATTTTCCTCAGCTTCTAGACAGGTTATTCAAACTAAATCGTGTAATCCATAGTAGTATTGCGAAAAGACTTTTGAAAATGTAAGTCTATTCTAAAACAGTGTCAAAATCATCTAGTTACATAAAAAGACAGCAGATTTGTTTGATAATGTTTTAAAAATTGCTGGAAAATAGTCCCTGGAGCGGGTTACTTTGCTCCACATAATGCTTGACTCAAATGCCATACGTTCTAGTTAGAGGGAATCTCGCATCTTACGGACAGAGGCAGCCGTGGAGAGTCCTAGTGTCTGGATTAAAAGCTGGAAATGGCCACTCAACTTTCGCCACCTAATGATTTAAAGATGGAAGACCTGCCATCATACCTGTATGTGGCAGTTAAAGGCTCATTACATGCTAATGACTGTTCAGTCTTCGGACTAAATTGTGATGAAATACAGGCACTCACAAAACGTTACCAGAACACCTCTGCAGAGACGCTTAATGGAGTTATAATAAAAGGACCACCTATGCACGTCATAAATTCCTTAAGTGAACTAGGCTATCATGTTGTGTGCAGCACTGGTGAAGCAGAAATTGTGTGGACATTGCAACGTGAAGTTTAACTTATTGTGGGCATTGCTGAAAATAGTAACAAGTAGCAAGTAGCAAGTGAAACAGGAACATACTTGGACTGAATGGGCTGTCCAAGAGGAAGTGCATGTATGTGTCCATACTGTGATCACTGTGCCAAACTTTCACATCTGTTAACAGTCTGAATATACTCTGTTGGAACACCAGGAGACAAAATATGCAGTACAGAACCTGTAATTATGCCAGCCAGTTTCCTGATTGCATTGTATCCCAACAAATTATTGTATGCATGTCTGCTAACAGCACTTCTTATGCTAGAAGGGTGTTTTCATCATACAGCAAGCATCTTTTTGTGGAGGAACTGCTGCTTATTAGAAATGTGCTATTATTTACATCAACTGGAAATGGCTGATAAACAAAGAACGTTTAGTGCTACATAAGCAATTGTCAATGTTTAAGTGAATTGTACAGAAATTGTAAAGATTATTGTTGAAGAAAATAAATTTGTGTTTAGTGTATGTGGCAGATTTAGCCTAGACTATAAAATTGTTAACTTCTAAAAATGATTTTTTTGGTTTCTAAGTATGAGAAATTCTAATGTCCTTCCCGTTGTTAAGAGTTTGTCTGTTTTTTGACTTGTCTGAACTGCAAGATCTACTATATGCACAATTATTCACAATATCTGGGTACGTAAAATTAACACACAATCATAGATGCTCTCTCTGGGTAAATGGTTTGCTTGAAATAAAATATACACATAGTGTGTGGTTTAAATGGTTTAAAATGGAAGAAAAGCTTACCTTTTCACAAATCTGCTATGTTACCTATTTAACATGAACAACTGATACAGTCTGTAATTTGTCATTTTGGTATGATGTGTATACTTTGGCGCAAAGAAATATACTGCCAAAGAAGTTGATGCTATGAAAGAACAAAAAATGTATGGTATTTTCAACAAGTAAGGAAAATACTGGAATTAAGTGTATAGAAGAGTTCAATTTAAACTTCTTGTAAGGACCACTTAAATGAATTTATAGTTTTGTTTGTTGGATTAATTGTTAAGAATAATTATTAAAATGAAGCTTATTGTAATTTAATGTTTGTACATTATAATTGTAGAATGTTTGTATAATTGATTATTCAATGAGTTACTTTTTATACTCTTCCATACTCTGATACAAATTGGTAATAAAAATTTTGGTATTATCAGCTTCAAAAAAAAAAAAAAAAAAAAAAAAAGGGGTATGATTCCTGCTTAGGGTGCAGGAGGTCCCGGGTTCAAATCCCGGACGAGCCCTAGCGTTTTGTGCAAACTGATCGCACGTCAGTGGCTGAGTCAGCGCAAAAAGCTCGCCGTCAATATCAAATGAATTTCTTATTCGATGTGAGCAATTGACACTCGGGTCCGACGCGTGAAGGCGATTACGAAGGTTTCGGGTACAGATGGTAGCAGATGCATGTTAGTACGTCTTGCTTAAAGTGATGAAAAAGTGTTTCCGCCCGGGATCGAACCGGGGACTTTCTGCGTGTTAGGCAGACGTGATAACCGCTACACCACGGAAACTGCTTGTGTGCACCTTACTTCACAGACAACTTGTAGTGATGTTGCCATCGTAACTAAAAAATTCAATAAATGTGGTACTTGCAAAACGAAGGGACATGCAGCAGATCCACACACGACGTGGCTCATTGGAGGACAATACGACATAGGCAGGAAAATACTGTTCCCGCCCGGGATCGAACCGGGGACCTTCTGCGTGTGAAGCAGACGTGATAACCGCTACACTACGGAAACGACGGACCCCGGGAGTCCATCCTTGTTCACTCGAACTTGCCTCAGACTTTCTCTCGTCCGCGAATGCACACACGACAGTTCTTTTGTCAGCCTGGAACCCATCACAGCCGAGGGCTCAAGAAGTCTTCGGGGTGCTCGAGAGGGTGTCTGCCGTAGCACCCCTAACGAGATAGCGGCGTTTCGCGCAGTCGTTATTGCAAGTCATATCAGCAAAAGCAATCACTTTCTCAGCAGCAGGCAGTGCGAGCCCAGCGGCAGCTCTACATGAAGGTACCAGTAGCCCAGGAAGGCCGCCGACCGCGGGAATTCGCACCGCCCCCATCCCGCCAGCGTACACGAGACTTCCAGGGCACCCTGGACGACATCGAGGGACTGGAATAATTGGCATTCGCCGTGTCACAGGGCTCGTTGGTCTAGGGGTACTGTCCGCGGAGAGTTTTTGTTTTAAAAAATTCTCTCGAACAGCGTCGCAAGTTAACGGTCGCTGACCTCCTTGCAGGTGGTTCTGCTCTTGGTGTAGCACAGTCCAGTGGTAGTAGCGCCCCGCCACAGGTTTTGCGCACCCCTGATACAGAATTTCCTCCTTTGCGTGCTAAATCTGATGTTGTTCCGTCTGTCCCTCAGGTGGGTGTGCCACTTTTGAATAATAAGAGGCGTCGCCCACACGATGGAAATAGTACGGATGAGGATCTCCCTGAGATGCCCCAGTCCGAGCGACCGGCATCCTCCGAGCCACTGTGTACTGTAGCTGCTCCCTGCCCTCCTGAGGTAGCGGTTCCGGTGGCGGCTGCTGGCGCCCCTCCGGCCTCCGACGCAGCTTCTCTCGAGTCGGGTCGTCGGTCGGGCCTGTTGGCGCCGTCTTCCGAACCGACTTCGATGTCACAACAAGTGGAGCCGCGACAACTTCCTGCTTCGCTGCCCCATACCTCTGCCAGCGGAGCTGCTCCGCTTCCTTCCAACTCTGCGGCCTCGGACCTTCCTGCTCACGTTTCGCCTCCGTGCAGTCCATGTTTGCCGGAAGCTAGTGCAGGTGTTAACCATTCCGTTTTGTCGGATGTTTCCCCCGCGACCCCGGATCCCGCATGTGGACCGGCGCGGGTGGTGTCGGATACAGAACTTGACCCTCCTACGTCACCGGCGGCTGAAGTTTCCTTGCCCGTCAGCCGACGCAAGTTACGCGTTCAGCCGAACGTTAATGCTGTTCGTAAAAAACCGAAACGTAAGGGATCCGCGGAACGGGGTAGCAGTCCCCCTCCCTCGGATGCCTCCGTCACCCCTGCTATGGACTGTGACGCTGGTGCGTCGGTGTAGGTGATTTGTTTTCTCGCTTTTCTCTCTATGGTTCAAGCATACACCTTTCTTACCTTAAATGTTAACCGTATTGAGTCCGACGTTTCGCATTGCCTCTTTGCGGCAGTTTATTTACGACGCCTGTGCGGACGTAGTGTTTTTGCAGGAAGTGTTGTTTTCTGATCTCTCTCTACCTGGATTTCAAACTGTTTTTAATGTCGCGCCGGAATATTCAACAGGAACTGCTCTTTTCTTTCGAGAGGGCATTCCTATTACTGACATTGAATTCCTTGACTCTGGCCGTGGGATTGGTTGTCGTCTTTTTGATCTCCGCCTCGTTGTTTTGTATGCCCCCTCTGGTTCGGGTCACACTGTGGCTCGATCGCGCTTTTATAAAGAAGAGCTTATTTATCTTTTGCGCCAGAGTCCTCGGAGTCTCCTGCTCGGAGGCGATTTTAATTGTGTTTTACGCCCTGCAGACCAGTCCCCCAATTTTAATTATTGCCGTGATTTACATGACTTAGTTCGTACGATGCATCTGCGTGATGTTTGGGAACACAAATATCCAACCCTGGTGAAATATACGTTTTTTACCGCGTCCTCATGCAGTAGACTCGACAGATTCTATTTATCTGATTTTTTATGTGATAAAATTCTTTCTGTCGATGTTATTCCTACTAGTTTTTCTGACCATTGTGCTTTTACTGCAACTGTAAATCTTAGTCGCCAACCTGCAAAACTTTATCGTTCCCAGTGGATGTTAAATGTTTCCCACCTTGCCGACAGTGCTATGGATGATGTTATAAGTGGCGTGTGGGAGCGATGTCTTCGCTCTGTCCCGCGATACCCCTCCTTGCTGGTTTGGTGGACTGCGTTTGCCAAGCCCAAGATTCGTCAGACTTTGATTTTCTACTGTGCTGCTAGGACGCGTGATTTTAAGAACACGTATGAATATTACTACTCTGTCCTGCGTGAACTATATGACGCGGCGGGTACCTCTCCACTGCGGATCCATGATGTTCGTCGTATTAAAGCCAAGCTCTTGAGCCTTAAACGACGACAGATGGATGGTCTGCGAGTTAAGTCGAAACCTCACTCTCTTGTTGAAGGTGAACTGACATCCTTGTACCACCTGCTACGGCATCAGACTCGTCGTCGTCGCTCCTTCATCTCTTCTCTTACGGTGGATGATGGGCGACAGCTTAGTGCACAGGAGGAAATGGTTCGTGCTCTTCATCAGTATTACACTAGTCTCTATTCTGCCGATGATTCTGGTGAGTCTCTTTCGGATGATGTCTTTGGGGATCTAACTGCGACGATCGCGCCTGACGCGAACGGCGAATTTCTCCGGGAGTTCCAGGTAGATGATGTTTTCGATTTTATTGCTCGCTCTCCGTCCAGTAAATCGCCGGGTCCAGACGGCCTGCCTAAAGAATTTTATCTCCGTTTTTGGCCTCTTTTGGGTGGCATTTTTACGCAGATTTTAAATGAGATTGTCAGAGGGATGGATGTGCCTGCCGATTTTAAAGTAGGGAAAATTGTTTTAATTCCGAAGTCCTCTGGTCGTTTATCTGCTGCCAATCTTCGTCCGCTCACATTGCTGAATTTTGACTATAAGACAGCTGCTAGAGCGCTCAATAGCCGGCTGTCTTCTCTGCTTCGGGGTGTGATTGGTGCACATCAATGTTGTTTTCATGATAGATCTATTCTGACACCAGTAGCCGAATATCGGGATGTTGTCTCGGTTGCGGCGGTTACAAACGTACATTGTGCCTTTGCCTTCCTTGATTTTTATAAGGCTTTTGATCACGTCAGTCATGTGTTTTTAGATCGTGTTTTAGGTACAATAGGTTTTAACGCTTCATCACGTGGTGTTCTTGGCAATTTGTACAGGGGAATAACAGCTCGGGTGTCTGTCAATGGGCAGCTGACGCCGCCCATTGCTATCCGCCGCGGAGTGCCTCAGGGTAGTCCGCTCTCTATGTCTTTATTCGTTTTGTCCCTGGAACCGCTGCTTCGGACTATTGCTCTCAAGCTTCAGGGTATGTCCCTCTCTGGTGGGAAGCTCTCGGTTAAGGCATATGCGGATGATGTCGTTGTTCTCCTCCGTCAACGAGATGATATCCCGTTGTTGAAAGGGGCAGTTGATGCATACTGTCGTGTCTCTGGAGCGCGTCTCAATCAGGGTAAATGTAAGTTCCTTGATATTCGAGGATTTCGCGATGCTGACGTCCCTTGGGCCACTTTTGTCGATCGCCATACGTCCTTGGGGATTATCATTGATCGGTGTCCTCTAAAAATGGCGGCTCTCAATTGGAAATCTGTCACCGAGAAGATACAGGGGGCTCTGATGGTCCATGAGCAGCGCTCTGCTACCATTTTGCAAAAAGTCCGAATTTTAGACACCTACGTCCTATGTAAAGCTTATTATGTTGCTCAGCTGCTCCCACTTCCCATGATGGTGGCGAAAAGGTTGCGCCAATTGTCTAGCAGGTTTATATGGAAGGGCCATCTATTCAAGTTACGTTACGAGGTAATGACGAAACCGCGTCTCTCCGGAGGCTTGGGCCTCTCTGACATTACTCGCAAGGCGTCTGCTTTGTACGTCCGCCGAACGACTCTAATTGTTACGCAAGAAGTAACTTCAATTACATCCAGGCTTTTTACTGTTGTGCGTCCGGCGAGCCTTGCTCCACCTGTCGATGTCGGACGCCTAAATTTTAAGTTGAAACACATTCGGGAATTTTACATTGCGGTGAGTTACCTCGGTGACGTCTTCTTGCGGCGACCGGTGCCAACGACCAAGAGCTTGATTGCCCGCTGGGAGGGGCTGGCCAGTCCCAATCCAATAGAACTGGCGTCTCCATCCGTGTCCTGGAGGAACGTCTGGAAGAACGTTAGTCTGCCGATCCACTCTATGGCCGTGGCGTCCACGTGGTATAGGGTAATAAATAATTTGGTTCCCACCAATGTACGACTGCACCGTATTGGTCTTTCTGACACGGACACCTGTACTCGGTGTGGTCTCCTGGATACCCTTGAACATCGATTCACCTGCTGTGGGCACCTTGCTAATTGGCGTTGGCTCAGGAAACAACTTGCTTTTGTCACTAGGTCTGCTGAAGCCGCTTATACTATTGACATCATCGTCCGGCCCGATTCTTCCTTTTTTCCGCGGACGAAGCTCCATACCGTCATGTGGTTGATTGGCCATTTCGTACATTTTGTCAACAGTTGTCATGAAGAGGATGGACACCTAGCGTTTCGGCAGTACATGCTTACTGCTTACTGGCAGCGCTTGCGATTGCCAGGCCTCCGAGATGATTTTGCCAATATGCTTAGCCTGACATTTGAAAGAGAGGGTGTTGGCTAAGGTCACCTGTGTGAGCCATTTTCTTTTATACTGTTTCTGAATTTGCCGCCTTTATGTATGTTTCTTCTCTACACCAGGACTGAAGTTTTCGTGTTTTTAACCTTTATTTCAGTAAGCAATCTACATTATATAGTCATGTTTTAGGATTTTAATTTCAGTACTGTACTTCTTTTGAAGTGGCTGTGTGGTGGATATTCTTTAATATTTTTTTCAATAGATATATTCGTTCGAGTGGTAGAGTGTCTGCTTCAAAAAAAAAAAAAGTCGGTAGAGCATTAGGCTTTTAACCTAAGGGTCCAAAAAAAAAAAAAAAAAAAGGGGTATGATTCCTGCTTAGGGTGCAGGAGGTCCCGGGTTCAAATCCCGGACGAGCCCTAGCGTTTTGTGCAAACTGATCGCACGTCAGTGGCTGAGTCAGCGCAAAAAGCTCGCCGTCAATATCAAATGAATTTCTTATTCGATGTGAGCAATTGACACTCGGGTCCGACGCGTGAAGGCGATTACGAAGGTTTCGGGTACAGATGGTAGCAGATGCATGTTAGTACGTCTTGCTTAAAGTGATGAAAAAGTGTTTCCGCCCGGGATCGAACCGGGGACCTTCTGCGTGTTAGGCAGACGTGATAACCGCTACACCACGGAAACTGCTTGTGTGCACCTTACTTCACAGACAACTTGTAGTGATGTTGCCATCGTAACTAAAAAATTCAATAAATGTGGTACTTGCAAAACGAAGGGACATGCAGCAGATCCACACACGACGTGGCTCATTGGAGGACAATACGACATAGGCAGGAAAATACTGTTCCCGCCCGGGATCGAACCGGGGACCTTCTGCGTGTGAAGCAGACGTGATAACCGCTACACTACGGAAACGACGGACCCCAGGAGTCCATCCTTGTTCACTCGAACTTGCCTCAGACTTTCTCTCGTCCGCGAATGCACACACGACAGTTCTTTTGTCAGCCTGGAACCCATCACAGCCGAGGGCTCAAGAAGTCTTCGGGGTGCTCGAGAGGGTGTCTGCCGTAGCACCCCTAACGAGATAGCGGCGTTTCGCGCAGTCGTTATTGCAAGTCATATCAGCAAAAGCAATCACTTTCTCAGCAGCAGGCAGTGCGAGCCCAGCGGCAGCTCTACATGAAGGTACCAGTAGCCCAGGAAGGCCGCCGACCGCGGGAATTCGCACCGCCCCCATCCCGCCAGCGTACACGAGACTTCCAGGGCACCCTGGACGACATCGAGGGACTGGAATAATTGGCATTCGCCGTGTCACAGGGCTCGTTGGTCTAGGGGCAGTTCCGCTTTAGACGCCGTGCAGTGTGGACGTGCCTAGTCTTCCGCTCCGCTGTAGCGTTACGTATAGTGGACTATCGTTTTTGTTACGTGTTGTGTTGCCACTTCTGAGAGTATTTCTCCGTCGTTGTTTCGTACCTTGTGTTACTTTCTGTCCTTATTTCAGTGTTTTTTGTGTAGCGGTTTCGACCGCATATTTTGAAAATGTCGTCCCAGGTTATTCCTCGTCAGGCTACAGTTAGTTTTGCTTTTGACAAGTCAACCCGCCATGTGCAACCTAGTTCTCTTGAGATTCATGATTGGTTGGTAGATACCTTTGGTGTTCATTCGGATCAGGTGCACACTGCTTATTTTGATACCGAACTGTATGTTTTCTTTGTTAAGTTTATGGACCCACTTCAGGTTGATAAAATTCTTTCTAAATATGGTCATCAAGTTCTCTTTCGGCATCGGGATGATTCTGTAAGTACCGTGCTGCTTTCCAATGCTTCCATCACGTATACCAATGTTCGTGTTTACAACCTTCCACCGGAGGTGGATAATGTCTATCTTAAGGAGGGTCTACAGAAGTATGGTGATGTAAAGAGCATTCGCCTTGAACGCTGGTCAAGCCAACATCGCCTGCAATGTTACAGTGGTATTCGTTCAGTCGAAATGCACGTTAAGCAGAATATTCCATCTCACCTGCAGATCGGTGGATATCGTGTCCATGTAACATATAGTAGTCAGGTTGGCACCTGTTTTTTGTGCAATGAAAGTGGTCACGTGCGTACCGACTGTCCGCGGAGAGTTTTTGTTTTAAAAAATTCTCTCGAACAGCGTCGCAAGTTAACGGTCGCTGACCTCGTTGCAGGTGGTTCTGCTCTTGGTGTAGCACAGTCCAGTGGTAGTAGCGCCCCGCCACAGGTTTTGCGCACCCCTGATACAGAATTTCCTCCTTTGCGTGCTAAA
The DNA here is from genome assembly GCF_021461385.2 of Schistocerca piceifrons. NCBI lineage: Eukaryota > Metazoa > Arthropoda > Insecta > Orthoptera > Acrididae > Schistocerca > Schistocerca piceifrons. The sequence goes on along the minus strand of NW_025728775.1, from coordinate 660,645 downwards.
TCTGATGTTGTTCCGTCTGTCCCTCAGGTGGGTGTGCCACTTTTGAATAATAAGAGGCGTCGCCCACACGATGGAAATAGTACGGATGAGGATCTCCCTGAGATGCCCCAGTCCGAGCGACCGGCATCCTCCGAGCCACTGTGTACTGTAGCTGTTCCCTGCCCTCCTGAGGTAGCGGTTCCGGTGGCGGCTGCTGGCGCCCCTCCGGCCTCCGACGCAGCTTCTCTCGAGTCGGGTCGTCGGTCGGGCCTGTTGGCGCCGTCTTCCGAACCGACTTCGATGTCACAACAAGTGGAGCCGCGACAACTTCCTGCTTCGCTGCCCCATACCTCTGCCAGCGGAGCTGCTCCGCTTCCTTCCAACTCTGCGGCCTCGGACCTTCCTGCTCACGTTTCGCCTCCGTGCAGTCCATGTTTGCCGGAAGCTAGTGCAGGTGTTGACCATTCCGTTTTGTCGGATGTTTCCCCCGCGACCCCGGATCCCGCATGTGGACCGGCGCGGGTGGTGTCGGATACAGAACTTGACCCTCCTACGTCACCGGCGGCTGAAGTTTCCTTGCCCGTCAGCCGACGCAAGTTACGCGTTCAGCCGAACGTTAATGCTGTTCGTAAAAAACCGAAACGTAAGGGATCCGCGGAACGGGGTAGCAGTCCCCCTCCCTCGGATGCCTCCGTCACCCCTGCTATGGACTGTGACGCTGGTGCGTCGGTGTAGGTGATTTGTTTTCTCGCTTTTCTCTCTATGGTTCAAGCATACACCTTTCTTACCTTAAATGTTAACCGTATTGAGTCCGACGTTTCGCATTGCCTCTTTGCGGCAGTTTATTTACGACGCCTGTGCGGACGTAGTGTTTTTGCAGGAAGTGTTGTTTTCTGATCTCTCTCTACCTGGATTTCAAACTGTTTTTAATGTCGCGCCGGAATATTCAACAGGAACTGCTCTTTTCTTTCGAGAGGGCATTCCTATTACTGACATTGAATTCCTTGACTCTGGCCGTGGGATTGGTTGTCGTCTTTTTGATCTCCGCCTCGTTGTTTTGTATGCCCCCTCTGGTTCGGGTCACACTGTGGCTCGATCGCGCTTTTATAAAGAAGAGCTTATTTATCTTTTGCGCCAGAGTCCTCGGAGTCTCCTGCTCGGAGGCGATTTTAATTGTGTTTTACGCCCTGCAGACCAGTCCCCCAATTTTAATTATTGCCGTGATTTACATGACTTAGTTCGTACGATGCATCTGCGTGATGTTTGGGAACACAAATATCCAACCCTGGTGAAATATACGTTTTTTACCGCGTCCTCATGCAGTAGACTCGACAGATTCTATTTATCTGATTTTTTATGTGATAAAATTCTTTCTGTCGATGTTATTCCTACTAGTTTTTCTGACCATTGTGCTTTTACTGCAACTGTAAATCTTAGTCGCCAACCTGCAAAACTTTATCGTTCCCAGTGGATGTTAAATGTTTCCCACCTTGCCGACAGTGCTATGGATGATGTTATAAGTGGCGTGTGGGAGCGATGTCTTCGCTCTGTCCCGCGATACCCCTCCTTGCTGGTTTGGTGGACTGCGTTTGCCAAGCCCAAGATTCGTCAGACTTTGATTTTCTACTGTGCTGCTAGGACGCGTGATTTTAAGAACACGTATGAATATTACTACTCTGTCCTGCGTGAACTATATGACGCGGCGGGTACCTCTCCACTGCGGATCCATGATGTTCGTCGTATTAAAGCCAAGCTCTTGAGCCTTAAACGACGACAGATGGATGGTCTGCGAGTTAAGTCGAAACCTCACTCTCTTGTTGAAGGTGAACTGACATCCTTGTACCACCTGCTACGGCATCAGACTCGTCGTCGTCGCTCCTTCATCTCTTCTCTTACGGTGGATGATGGGCGACAGCTTAGTGCACAGGAGGAAATGGTTCGTGCTCTTCATCAGTATTACACTAGTCTCTATTCTGCCGATGATTCTGGTGAGTCTCTTTCGGATGATGTCTTTGGGGATCTAACTGCGACGATCGCGCCTGACGCGAACGGCGAATTTCTCCGGGAGTTCCAGGTAGATGATGTTTTCGATTTTATTGCTCGCTCTCCGTCCAGTAAATCGCCGGGTCCAGACGGCCTGCCTAAAGAATTTTATCTCCGTTTTTGGCCTCTTTTGGGTGGCATTTTTACGCAGATTTTAAATGAGATTGTCAGAGGGATGGATGTGCCTGCCGATTTTAAAGTAGGGAAAATTGTTTTAATTCCGAAGTCCTCTGGTCGTTTATCTGCTGCCAATCTTCGTCCGCTCACATTGCTGAATTTTGACTATAAGACAGCTGCTAGAGCGCTCAATAGCCGGCTGTCTTCTCTGCTTCGGGGTGTGATTGGTGCACATCAATGTTGTTTTCATGATAGATCTATTCTGACACCAGTAGCCGAATATCGGGATGTTGTCTCGGTTGCGGCGGTTACAAACGTACATTGTGCCTTTGCCTTCCTTGATTTTTATAAGGCTTTTGATCACGTCAGTCATGTGTTTTTAGATCGTGTTTTAGGTACAATAGGTTTTAACGCTTCATCACGTGGTGTTCTTGGCAATTTGTACAGGGGAATAACAGCTCGGGTGTCTGTCAATGGGCAGCTGACGCCGCCCATTGCTATCCGCCGCGGAGTGCCTCAGGGTAGTCCGCTCTCTATGTCTTTATTCGTTTTGTCCCTGGAACCGCTGCTTCGGACTATTGCTCTCAAGCTTCAGGGTATGTCCCTCTCTGGTGGGAAGCTCTCGGTTAAGGCATATGCGGATGATGTCGTTGTTCTCCTCCGTCAACGAGATGATATCCCGTTGTTGAAAGGGGCAGTTGATGCATACTGTCGTGTCTCTGGAGCGCGTCTCAATCAGGGTAAATGTAAGTTCCTTGATATTCGAGGATTTCGCGATGCTGACGTCCCTTGGGCCACTTTTGTCGATCGCCATACGTCCTTGGGGATTATCATTGATCGGTGTCCTCTAAAAATGGCGGCTCTCAATTGGAAATCTGTCACCGAGAAGATACAGGGGGCTCTGATGGTCCATGAGCAGCGCTCTGCTACCATTTTGCAAAAAGTCCGAATTTTAGACACCTACGTCCTATGTAAAGCTTATTATGTTGCTCAGCTGTTCCCACTTCCCATGATGGTGGCGAAAAGGTTGCGCCAATTGTCTAGCAGGTTTATATGGAAGGGCCATCTATTCAAGTTACGTTACGAGGTAATGACGAAACCGCGTCTCTCCGGAGGCTTGGGCCTCTCTGACATTACTCGCAAGGCGTCTGCTTTGTACGTCCGCCGAACGACTCTAATTGTTACGCAAGAAGTGACTTCAATTACATCCAGGCTTTTTACTGTTGTGCGTCCGGCGAGCCTTGCTCCACCTGTCGATGTCGGACGCCTAAATTTTAAGTTGAAACACATTCGGGAATTTTACATTGCGGTGAGTTACCTCGGTGACGTCTTCTTGCGGCGACCGGTGCCAACGACCAAGAGCTTGATTGCCCGCTGGGAGGGGCTGGCCAGTCCCAATCCAATAGAACTGGCGTCTCCATCCGTGTCCTGGAGGAACGTCTGGAAGAACGTTAGTCTGCCGATCCACTCTATGGCCGTGGCGTCCACGTGGTATAGGGTAATAAATAATTTGGTTCCCACCAATGTACGACTGCACCGTATTGGTCTTTCTGACACGGACACCTGTACTCGGTGTGGTCTCCTGGATACCCTTGAACATCGATTCACCTGCTGTGGGCACCTTGCTAATTGGCGTTGGCTCAGGAAACAACTTGCTTTTGTCACTAGGTCTGCTGAAGCCGCTTATACTATTGACATCATCGTCCGGCCCGATTCTTCCTTTTTTCCGCGGACGAAGCTCCATACCGTCATGTGGTTGATTGGCCATTTCGTACATTTTGTCAACAGTTGTCATGAAGAGGATGGACACCTAGCGTTTCGGCAGTACATGCTTACTGCTTACTGGCAGCGCTTGCGATTGCCAGGCCTCCGAGATGATTTTGCCAATATGCTTAGCCTGACATTTGAAAGAGAGGGTGTTGGCTAAGGTCACCTGTGTGAGCCATTTTCTTTTATACTGTTTCTGAATTTGCCGCCTTTATGTATGTTTCTTCTCTACACCAGGACTGAAGTTTTCGTGTTTTTAACCTTTATTTCAGTAAGCAATCTACATTATATTGTCATGTTTTAGGATTTTAATTTCAGTACTGTACTTCTTTTGAAGTGGCTGTGTGGTGGATATCCTTTAATATTTTTTTCAATAGATATATTCGTTCGAGTGGTAGAGTGTCTGCTTCAAAAAAAAAAAAAGTCGGTAGAGCATTAGGCTTTTAACCTAAGGGTCCAAAAAAAAAAAAAAAAAAGGGGTATGATTCCTGCTTAGGGTGCAGGAGGTCCCGGGTTCAAATCCCGGACGAGCCCTAGCGTTTTGTGCAAACTGATCGCACGTCAGTGGCTGAGTCAGCGCAAAAAGCTCGCCGTCAATATCAAATGAATTTCTTATTCGATGTGAGCAATTGACACTCGGGTCCGACGCGTGAAGGCGATTACGAAGGTTTCGGGTACAGATGGTAGCAGATGCATGTTAGTACGTCTTGCTTAAAGTGATGAAAAAGTGTTTCCGCCCGGGATCGAACCGGGGACCTTCTGCGTGTTAGGCAGACGTGATAACCGCTACACCACGGAAACTGCTTGTGTGCACCTTACTTCACAGACAACTTGTAGTGATGTTGCCATCGTAACTAAAAAATTCAATAAATGTGGTACTTGCAAAACGAAGGGACATGCAGCAGATCCACACACGACGTGGCTCATTGGAGGACAATACGACATAGGCAGGAAAATACTGTTCCCGCCCGGGATCGAACCGGGGACCTTCTGCGTGTGAAGCAGACGTGATAACCGCTACACTACGGAAACGACGGACCCCAGGAGTCCATCCTTGTTCACTCGAACTTGCCTCAGACTTTCTCTCGTCCGCGAATGCACACACGACAGTTCTTTTGTCAGCCTGGAACCCATCACAGCCGAGGGCTCAAGAAGTCTTCGGGGTGCTCGAGAGGGTGTCTGCCGTAGCACCCCTAACGAGATAGCGGCGTTTCGCGCAGTCGTTATTGCAAGTCATATCAGCAAAAGCAATCACTTTCTCAGCAGCAGGCAGTGCGAGCCCAGCGGCAGCTCTACATGAAGGTACCAGTAGCCCAGGAAGGCCGCCGACCGCGGGAATTCGCACCGCCCCCATCCCGCCAGCGTACACGAGACTTCCAGGGCACCCTGGACGACATCGAGGGACTGGAATAATTGGCATTCGCCGTGTCACAGGGCTCGTTGGTCTAGGGGTATGATTCCTGCTTAGGGTGCAGGAGGTCCCGGGTTCAAATCCCGGACGAGCCCTAGCGTTTTGTGCAAACTGATCGCACGTCAGTGGCTGAGTCAGCGCAAAAAGCTCGCCGTCAATATCAAATGAATTTCTTATTCGATGTGAGCAATTGACACTCGGGTCCGACGCGTGAAGGCGATTACGAAGGTTTCGGGTACAGATGGTAGCAGATGCATGTTAGTACGTCTTGCTTAAAGTGATGAAAAAGTGTTTCCGCCCGGGATCGAACCGGGGACCTTCTGCGTGTTAGGCAGACGTGATAACCGCTACACCACGGAAACTGCTTGTGTGCACCTTACTTCACAGACAACTTGTAGTGATGTTGCCATCGTAACTAAAAAATTCAATAAATGTGGTACTTGCAAAACGAAGGGACATGCAGCAGATCCACACACGACGTGGCTCATTGGAGGACAATACGACATAGGCAGGAAAATACTGTTCCCGCCCGGGATCGAACCGGGGACCTTCTGCGTGTGAAGCAGACGTGATAACCGCTACACTACGGAAACGACGGACCCCAGGAGTCCATCCTTGTTCACTCGAACTTGCCTCAGACTTTCTCTCGTCCGCGAATGCACACACGACAGTTCTTTTGTCAGCCTGGAACCCATCACAGCCGAGGGCTCAAGAAGTCTTCGGGGTGCTCGAGAGGGTGTCTGCCGTAGCACCCCTAACGAGATAGCGGCGTTTCGCGCAGTCGTTATTGCAAGTCATATCAGCAAAAGCAATCACTTTCTCAGCAGCAGGCAGTGCGAGCCCAGCGGCAGCTCTACATGAAGGTACCAGTAGCCCAGGAAGGCCGCCGACCGCGGGAATTCGCACCGCCCCCATCCCGCCAGCGTACACGAGACTTCCAGGGCACCCTGGACGACATCGAGGGACTGGAATAATTGGCATTCGCCGTGTCACAGGGCTCGTTGGTCTAGGGGTATGATTCCTGCTTAGGGTGCAGGAGGTCCCGGGTTCAAATCCCGGACGAGCCCTAGCGTTTTGTGCAAACTGATCGCACGTCAGTGGCTGAGTCAGCGCAAAAAGCTCGCCGTCAATATCAAATGAATTTCTTATTCGATGTGAGCAATTGACACTCGGGTCCGACGCGTGAAGGCGATTACGAAGGTTTCGGGTACAGATGGTAGCAGATGCATGTTAGTACGTCTTGCTTAAAGTGATGAAAAAGTGTTTCCGCCCGGGATCGAACCGGGGACCTTCTGCGTGTTAGGCAGACGTGATAACCGCTACACCACGGAAACTGCTTGTGTGCACCTTACTTCACAGACAACTTGTAGTGATGTTGCCATCGTAACTAAAAAATTCAATAAATGTGGTACTTGCAAAACGAAGGGACATGCAGCAGATCCACACACGACGTGGCTCATTGGAGGACAATACGACATAGGCAGGAAAATACTGTTCCCGCCCGGGATCGAACCGGGGAGCTTCTGCGTGTGAAGCAGACGTGATAACCGCTACACTACGGAAACGACGGACCCCAGGAGTCCATCCTTGTTCACTCGAACTTGCCTCAGACTTTCTCTCGTCCGCGAATGCACACACGACAGTTCTTTTGTCAGCCTGGAACCCATCACAGCCGAGGGCTCAAGAAGTCTTCGGGGTGCTCGAGAGGGTGTCTGCCGTAGCACCCCTAACGAGATAGCGGCGTTTCGCGCAGTCGTTATTGCAAGTCATATCAGCAAAAGCAATCACTTTCTCAGCAGCAGGCAGTGCGAGCCCAGCGGCAGCTCTACATGAAGGTACCAGTAGCCCAGGAAGGCCGCCGACCGCGGGAATTCGCACCGCCCCCATCCCGCCAGCGTACACGAGACTTCCAGGGCACCCTGGACGACATCGAGGGACTGGAATAATTGGCATTCGCCGTGTCACAGGGCTCGTTGGTCTAGGGGTATGATTCCTGCTTAGGGTGCAGGAGGTCCCGGGTTCAAATCCCGGACGAGCCCTAGCGTTTTGTGCAAACTGATCGCACGTCAGTGGCTGAGTCAGCGCAAAAAGCTCGCCGTCAATATCAAATGAATTTCTTATTCGATGTGAGCAATTGACACTCGGGTCCGACGCGTGAAGGCGATTACGAAGGTTTCGGGTACAGATGGTAGCAGATGCATGTTAGTACGTCTTGCTTAAAGTGATGAAAAAGTGTTTCCGCCCGGGATCGAACCGGGGACCTTCTGCGTGTTAGGCAGACGTGATAACCGCTACACCACGGAAACTGCTTGTGTGCACCTTACTTCACAGACAACTTGTAGTGATGTTGCCATCGTAACTAAAAAATTCAATAAATGTGGTACTTGCAAAACGAAGGGACATGCAGCAGATCCACACACGACGTGGCTCATTGGAGGACAATACGACATAGGCAGGAAAATACTGTTCCCGCCCGGGATCGAACCGGGGACCTTCTGCGTGTGAAGCAGACGTGATAACCGCTACACTACGGAAACGACGGACCCCAGGAGTCCATCCTTGTTCACTCGAACTTGCCTCAGACTTTCTCTCGTCCGCGAATGCACACACGACAGTTCTTTTGTCAGCCTGGAACCCATCACAGCCGAGGGCTCAAGAAGTCTTCGGGGTGCTCGAGAGGGTGTCTGCCGTAGCACCCCTAACGAGATAGCGGCGTTTCGCGCAGTCGTTATTGCAAGTCATATCAGCAAAAGCAATCACTTTCTCAGCAGCAGGCAGTGCGAGCCCAGCGGCAGCTCTACATGAAGGTACCAGTAGCCCAGGAAGGCCGCCGACCGCGGGAATTCGCACCGCCCCCATCCCGCCAGCGTACACGAGACTTCCAGGGCACCCTGGACGACATCGAGGGACTGGAATAATTGGCATTCGCCGAGTCACAGGGCTCGTTGGTCTAGGGGTATGATTCCTGCTTAGGGTGCAGGAGGTCCCGGGTTCAAATCCCGGACGAGCCCTAGCGTTTTGTGCAAACTGATCGCACGTCAGTGGCTGAGTCAGCGCAAAAAGCTCGCCGTCAATATCAAATGAATTTCTTATTCGATGTGAGCAATTGACACTCGGGTCCGACGCGTGAAGGCGATTACGAAGGTTTCGGGTACAGATGGTAGCAGATGCATGTTAGTACGTCTTGCTTAAAGTGATGAAAAAGTGTTTCCGCCCGGGATCGAACCGGGGACCTTCTGCGTGTTAGGCAGACGTGATAACCGCTACACCACGGAAACTGCTTGTGTGCACCTTACTTCACAGACAACTTGTAGTGATGTTGCCATCGTAACTAAAAAATTCAATAAATGTGGTACTTGCAAAACGAAGGGACATGCAGCAGATCCACACACGACGTGGCTCATTGGAGGACAATACGACATAGGCAGGAAAATACTGTTCCCGCCCGGGATCGAACCGGGGACCTTCTGCGTGTGAAGCAGACGTGATAACCGCTACACTACGGAAACGACGGACCCCAGGAGTCCATCCTTGTTCACTCGAACTTGCCTCAGACTTTCTCTCGTCCGCGAATGCACACACGACAGTTCTTTTGTCAGCCTGGAACCCATCACAGCCGAGGGCTCAAGAAGTCTTCGGGGTGCTCGAGAGGGTGTCTGCCGTAGCACCCCTAACGAGATAGCGGCGTTTCGCGCAGTCGTTATTGCAAGTCATATCAGCAAAAGCAATCACTTTCTCAGCAGCAGGCAGTGCGAGCCCAGCGGCAGCTCTACATGAAGGTACCAGTAGCCCAGGAAGGCCGCCGACCGCGGGAATTCGCACCGCCCCCATCCCGCCAGCGTACACGAGACTTCCAGGGCACCCTGGACGACATCGAGGGACTGGAATAATTGGCATTCGCCGTGTCACAGGGCTCGTTGGTCTAGGGGTATGATTCCTGCTTAGGGTGCAGGAGGTCCCGGGTTCAAATCCCGGACGAGCCCTAGCGTTTTGTGCAAACTGATCGCACGTCAGTGGCTGAGTCAGCGCAAAAAGCTCGCCGTCAATATCAAATGAATTTCTTATTCGATGTGAGCAATTGACACTCGGGTCCGACGCGTGAAGGCGATTACGAAGGTTTCGGGTACAGATGGTAGCAGATGCATGTTAGTACGTCTTGCTTAAAGTGATGAAAAAGTGTTTCCGCCCGGGATCGAACCGGGGACCTTCTGCGTGTTAGGCAGACGTGATAACCGCTACACCACGGAAACTGCTTGTGTGCACCTTACTTCACAGACAACTTGTAGTGATGTTGCCATCGTAACTAAAAAATTCAATAAATGTGGTACTTGCAAAACGAAGGGACATGCAGCAGATCCACACACGACGTGGCTCATTGGAGGACAATACGACATAGGCAGGAAAATACTGTTCCCGCCCGGGATCGAATCGGGGACCTTCTGCGTGTGAAGCAGACGTGATAACCGCTACACTACGGAAACGACGGACCCCAGGAGTCCATCCTTGTTCACTCGAACTTGCCTCAGACTTTCTCTCGTCCGCGAATGCACACACGACAGTTCTTTTGTCAGCCTGGAACCCATCACAGCCGAGGGCTCAAGAAGTCTTCGGGGTGCTCGAGAGGGTGTCTGCCGTAGCACCCCTAACGAGATAGCGGCGTTTCGCGCAGTCGTTATTGCAAGTCATATCAGCAAAAGCAATCACTTTCTCAGCAGCAGGCAGTGCGAGCCCAGCGGCAGCTCTACATGAAGGTACCAGTAGCCCAGGAAGGCCGCCGACCGCGGGAATTCGCACCGCCCCCATCCCGCCAGCGTACACGAGACTTCCAGGGCACCCTGGACGACATCGAGGGACTGGAATAATTGGCATTCGCCGTGTCACAGGGCTCGTTGGTCTAGGGGTATGATTCCTGCTTAGGGTGCAGGAGGTCCCGGGTTCAAATCCCGGACGAGCCCTAGCGTTTTGTGCAAACTGATCGCACGTCAGTGGCTGAGTCAGCGCAAAAAGCTCGCCGTCAATATCAAATGAATTTCTTATTCGATGTGAGCAATTGACACTCGGGTCCGACGCGTGAAGGCGATTACGAAGGTTTCGGGTACAGATGGTAGCAGATGCATGTTAGTACGTCTTGCTTAAAGTGATGAAAAAGTGTTTCCGCCCGGGATCGAACCGGGGACCTTCTGCGTGTTAGGCAGACGTGATAACCGCTACACCACGGAAACTGCTTGTGTGCACCTTACTTCACAGACAACTTGTAGTGATGTTGCCATCGTAACTAAAAAATTCAATAAATGTGGTACTTGCAAAACGAAGGGACATGCAGCAGATCCACACACGACGTGGCTCATTGGAGGACAATACGACATAGGCAGGAAAATACTGTTCCCGCCCGGGATCGAACCGGGGACCTTCTGCGTGTGAAGCAGACGTGATAACCGCTACACTACGGAAACGACGGACCCCAGGAGTCCATCCTTGTTCACTCGAACTTGCCTCAGACTTTCTCTCGTCCGCGAATGCACACACGACAGTTCTTTTGTCAGCCTGGAACCCATCACAGCCGAGGGCTCAAGAAGTCTTCGGGGTGCTCGAGAGGGTGTCTGCCGTAGCACCCCTAACGAGATAGCGGCGTTTCGCGCAGTCGTTATTGCAAGTCATATCAGCAAAAGCAATCACTTTCTCAGCAGCAGGCAGTGCGAGCCCAGCGGCAGCTCTACATGAAGGTACCAGTAGCCCAGGAAGGCCGCCGACCGCGGGAATTCGCACCGCCCCCATCCCGCCAGCGTACACGAGACTTCCAGGGCACCCTGGACGACATCGAGGGACTGGAATAATTGGCATTCGCCGTGTCACAGGGCTCGTTGGTCTAGGGGTATGATTCCTGCTTAGGGTGCAGGAGGTCCCGGGTTCAAATCCCGGACGAGCCCTAGCGTTTTGTGCAAACTGATCGCACGTCAGTGGCTGAGTCAGCGCAAAAAGCTCGCCGTCAATATCAAATGAATTTCTTATTCGATGTGAGCAATTGACACTCGGGTCCGACGCGTGAAGGCGATTACGAAGGTTTCGGGTACAGATGGTAGCAGATGCATGTTAGTACGTCTTGCTTAAAGTGATGAAAAAGTGTTTCCGCCCGGGATCGAACCGGGGACCTTCTGCGTGTTAGGCAGACGTGATAACCGCTACACCACGGAAACTGCTTGTGTGCACCTTACTTCACAGACAACTTGTAGTGATGTTGCCATCGTAACTAAAAAATTCAATAAATGTGGTACTTGCAAAACGAAGGGACATGCAGCAGATCCACACACGACGTGGCTCATTGGAGGACAATACGACATAGGCAGGAAAATACTGTTCCCGCCCGGGATCGAACCGGGGACCTTCTGCGTGTGAAGCAGACGTGATAACCGCTACACTACGGAAACGACGGACCCCAGGAGTCCATCCTTGTTCACTCGAACTTGCCTCAGACTTTCTCTCGTCCGCGAATGCACACACGACAGTTCTTTTGTCAGCCTGGAACCCATCACAGCCGAGGGCTCAAGAAGTCTTCGGGGTGCTCGAGAGGGTGTCTGCCGTAGCACCCCTAACGAGATAGCGGCGTTTCGCGCAGTCGTTATTGCAAGTCATATCAGCAAAAGCAATCACTTTCTCAGCAGCAGGCAGTGCGAGCCCAGCGGCAGCTCTACATGAAGGTACCAGTAGCCCAGGAAGGCCGCCGACCGCGGGAATTCGCACCGCCCCCATCCCGCCAGCGTACACGAGACTTCCAGGGCACCCTGGACGACATCGAGGGACTGGAATAATTGGCATTCGCCGTGTCACAGGGCTCGTTGGTCTAGGGGTATGATTCCTGCTTAGGGTGCAGGAGGTCCCGGGTTCAAATCCCGGACGAGCCCTAGCGTTTTGTGCAAACTGATCGCACGTCAGTGGCTGAGTCAGCGCAAAAAGCTCGCCGTCAATATCAAATGAATTTCTTATTCGATGTGAGCAATTGACACTCGGGTCCGACGCGTGAAGGCGATTACGAAGGTTTCGGGTACAGATGGTAGCAGATGCATGTTAGTACGTCTTGCTTAAAGTGATGAAAAAGTGTTTCCGCCCGGGATCGAACCGGGGACCTTCTGCGTGTTAGGCAGACGTGATAACCGCTACACCACAGAAACTGCTTGTGTGCACCTTACTTCACAGACAACTTGTAGTGATGTTGCCATCGTAACTAAAAAATTCAATAAATGTGGTACTTGCAAAACGAAGGGACATGCAGCAGATCCACACACGACGTGGCTCATTGGAGGACAATACGACATAGGCAGGAAAATACTGTTCCCGCCCGGGATCGAACCGGGGACCTTCTGCGTGTGAAGCAGACGTGATAACCGCTACACTACGGAAACGACGGACCCCAGGAGTCCATCCTTGTTCACTCGAACTTGCCTCAGACTTTCTCTCGTCCGCGAATGCACACACGACAGTTCTTTTGTCAGCCTGGAACCCATCACAGCCGAGGGCTCAAGAAGTCTTCGGGGTGCTCGAGAGGGTGTCTGCCGTAGCACCCCTAACGAGATAGCGGCGTTTCGCGCAGTCGTTATTGCAAGTCATATCAGCAAAAGCAATCACTTTCTCAGCAGCAGGCAGTGCGAGCCCAGCGGCAGCTCTACATGAAGGTACCAGTAGCCCAGGAAGGCCGCCGACCGCGGGAATTCGCACCGCCCCCATCCCGCCAGCGTACACGAGACTTCCAGGGCACCCTGGACGACATCGAGGGACTGGAATAATTGGCATTCGCCGTGTCACAGGGCTCGTTGGTCTAGGGGTATGATTCCTGCTTAGGGTGCAGGAGGTCCCGGGTTCAAATCCCGGACGAGCCCTAGCGTTTTGTGCAAACTGATCGCACGTCAGTGGCTGAGTCAGCGCAAAAAGCTCGCCGTCAATATCAAATGAATTTCTTATTCGATGTGAGCAATTGACACTCGGGTCCGACGCGTGAAGGCGATTACGAAGGTTTCGGGTACAGATGGTAGCAGATGCATGTTAGTACGTCTTGCTTAAAGTGATGAAAAAGTGTTTCCGCCCGGGATCGAACCGGGGACCTTCTGCGTGTTAGGCAGACGTGATAACCGCTACACCACGGAAACTGCTTGTGTGCACCTTACTTCACAGACAACTTGTAGTGATGTTGCCATCGTAACTAAAAAATTCAATAAATGTGGTACTTGCAAAACGAAGGGACATGCAGCAGATCCACACACGACGTGGCTCATTGGAGGACAATACGACATAGGCAGGAAAATACTGTTCCCGCCCGGGATCGAACCGGGGACCTTCTGCGTGTGAAGCAGACGTGATAACCGCTACACTACGGAAACGACGGACCCCAGGAGTCCATCCTTGTTCACTCGAACTTGCCTCAGACTTTCTCTCGTCCGCGAATGCACACACGACAGTTCTTTTGTCAGCCTGGAACCCATCACAGCCGAGGGCTCAAGAAGTCTTCGGGGTGCTCGAGAGGGTGTCTGCCGTAGCACCCCTAACGAGATAGCGGCGTTTCGCGCAGTCGTTATTGCAAGTCATATCAGCAAAAGCAATCACTTTCTCAGCAGCAGGCAGTGCGAGCCCAGCGGCAGCTCTACATGAAGGTACCAGTAGCCCAGGAAGGCCGCCGACCGCGGGAATTCGCACCGCCCCCATCCCGCCAGCGTACACGAGACTTCCAGGGCACCCTGGACGACATCGAGGGACTGGAATAATTGGCATTCGCCGTGTCACAGGGCTCGTTGGTCTAGGGGTATGATTCCTGCTTAGGGTGCAGGAGGTCCCGGGTTCAAATCCCGGACGAGCCCTAGCGTTTTGTGCAAACTGATCGCACGTCAGTGGCTGAGTCAGCGCAAAAAGCTCGCCGTCAATATCAAATGAATTTCTTATTCGATGTGAGCAATTGACACTCGGGTCCGACGCGTGAAGGCGATTACGAAGGTTTCGGGTACAGATGGTAGCAGATGCATGTTAGTACGTCTTGCTTAAAGTGATGAAAAAGTGTTTCCGCCCGGGATCGAACCGGGGACCTTCTGCGTGTTAGGCAGACGTGATAACAGCTACACCACGGAAACTGCTTGTGTGCACCTTACTTCACAGACAACTTGTAGTGATGTTGCCATCGTAACTAAAAAATTCAATAAATGTGGTACTTGCAAAACGAAGGGACATGCAGCAGATCCACACACGACGTGGCTCATTGGAGGACAATACGACATAGGCAGGAAAATACTGTTCCCGCCCGGGATCGAACCGGGGACCTTCTGCGTGTGAAGCAGACGTGATAACCGCTACACTACGGAAACGACGGACCCCAGGAGTCCATCCTTGTTCACTCGAACTTGCCTCAGACTTTCTCTCGTCCGCGAATGCACACACGACAGTTCTTTTGTCAGCCTGGAACCCATCACAGCCGAGGGCTCAAGAAGTCTTCGGGGTGCTCGAGAGGGTGTCTGCCGTAGCACCCCTAACGAGATAGCGGCGTTTCGCGCAGTCGTTATTGCAAGTCATATCAGCAAAAGCAATCACTTTCTCAGCAGCAGGCAGTGCGAGCCCAGCGGCAGCTCTACATGAAGGTACCAGTAGCCCAGGAAGGCCGCCGACCGCGGGAATTCGCACCGCCCCCATCCCGCCAGCGTACACGAGACTTCCAGGGCACCCTGGACGACATCGAGGGACTGGAATAATTGGCATTCGCCGTGTCACGGGGCTCGTTGGTCTAGGGGTAAGTTCCGCTTTAGACGCCGTGCAGTGTGGACGTGCCTAGTCTTCCGCTCCGCCGTAGCGTTACGTATAGTGGACTATCGTTTTTGTTTACGTGTTGTTTTGCAACTTCTGTGAGTGTTTCTCCGTCGTTGTTTCGTACCTTGTGTTACTTTCTGTACTTATTTCGGTGTTTTTTTGTGTAGCGGTTTCGACCGCATATTTTGAAAATGTCGTCCCAGGTTATTCCTCGTCAGGCTACAGTTAGTTTTGCTTTTGACAAGTCAACCCGCCATGTGCAACCTAGTTCTCTTGAGATTCATGATTGGTTGGTAGATACCTTTGGTGTTCATTCGGATCAGGTGCACACTGCTTATTTTGATACCGAACTGTATGTTTTCTTTGTTAAGTTTATGGACCCACTTCAGGTTGATAAAATTCTTTCTAAATATGGTCATCAAGTTCTCTTTCGGCATCGGGATGATTCTGTAAGTACCGTGCTGCTTTCCAATGCTTCCATCACGTATACCAATGTTCGTGTTTACAACCTTCCACCGGAGGTGAATAATGTCTATCTTAAGGAGGGTCTACAGAAGTATGGTGATGTAAAGAGCATTCGCCTTGAACGCTGGTCAAGCCAACATCGCCTGCAATGTTACAGTGGTCTTCGTTCAGTCGAAATGCACGTTAAGCAGAATATTCCATCTCACCTGCAGATCGGTGGATATCGTGTCCATGTAACATATAGTGGTCAGGTGGGCACCTGTTTTTTGTGCAATGAAAGTGGTCACGTGCGTACCGACTGTCCGCGGAGAGTTTTTGTTTTAAAAAATTCTCTCGAACAGCGTCGCAAGTTAACGGTCGCTGACCTCGTTGCAGGTGGTTCTGCTCTTGGTGTAGCACAGTCCAGTGGTAGTAGCGCCCCTCCACAGGTTTTGCGCACCCCTGATACAGAATTTCCTCCTTTGCGTGCTAAATCTGATGTTGTTCCGTCTGTCCCTCAGGTGGGTGTGCCACTTTTGAATAATAAGAGGCGTCGCCCACACGATGGAAATAGTACGGATGAGGATCTCCCTGAGATGCCCCAGTCCGAGCGACCGGCATCCTCCGAGCCACTGTGTACTGTAGCTGCTCCGTGCCCTCCTGAGGTAGCGGTTCCGGTGGCGGCTGCTGGCGCCCCTCCGGCCTCCGACGCAGCTTCTCTCGAGTCGGGTCGTCGGTCGGGCCTGTTGGCGCCGTCTTCCGAACCGACTTCGATGTCGCAACAAGTGGAGCCGCGACAACTTCCTGCTTCGCTGCCCCATACCTCTGCCAGCGGAGCTGCTCCGCTTCCTTCCAACTCTGCGGCCTCGGACCTTCCTGCTCACGTTTCGCCTCCGTGCAGTCCATGTTTGCCGGAAGCTAGTGCAGGTGTTGACCATTCCGTTTTGTCGGATGTTTCCCCCGCGACCCCGGATCCCGCATGTGGACCGGCGCGGGTGGTGTCGGATACAGAACTTGACCCTCCTACGTCACCGGCGGCTGAAGTTTCCTTGCCCGTCAGCCGACGCAAGTTACGCGTTCAGCCGAACGTTAATGCTGTTCGTAAAAAACCGAAACGTAAGGGATCCGCGGAACGGGGTAGCAGTCCCCCTCCCTCGGATGCCTCTGTCACCCCTGCTATGGACTGTGACGCTGGTGCGTCGGTGTAGGTGATTTGTTTTCTCGCTTTTCTCTCTATGGTTCAAGCATACACCTTTCTTACCTTAAATGTTAACCGTATTGAGTCCGACGTTCGCATTGCCTCTTTGCGGCAGTTTATTTACGACGCCTGTGCGGACGTAGTGTTTTTGCAGGAAGTGTTGTTTTCTGATCTCTCTCTACCTGGATTTCAAACTGTTTTTAATGTCGCGCCGGAATATTCAACAGGAACTGCTCTTTTCTTTCGAGAGGGCATTCCTATTACTGACATTAAATTCCTTGACTCTGGCCGTGGGATTGGTTGTCGTCTTTTTGATCTCCGCCTCGTTGTTTTGTATGCCCCCTCTGGTTCGGGTCACAGTGTGGCTCGATCGCGCTTTTATAAAGAAGAGCTTATTTATCTTTTGCGCCAGAGTCCTCGGAGTCTCCTGCTCGGAGGCGATTTTAATTGTGTTTTACGCCCTGCAGACCAGTCCCCCAATTTTAATTATTGCCGTGATTTACATGACTTAGTTCGTACGATGCATCTGCGTGATGTTTGGGAACACAAATATCCAACCCTGGTGAAATATACGTTTTTTACCGCGTCCTCATGCAGTAGACTCGACAGATTCTATTTATCTGATTTTTTATGTGATAAAATTCTTTCTGTCGATGTTATTCCTACTAGTTTTTCTGACCATTGTGCTTTTACTGCAACTGTAAATCTTAGTCGCCAACCTGCAAAACTTTATCGTTCCCAGTGGATGTTAAATGTTTCCCACCTTGCCGACAGTGCTATGGATGATGTTATAAGTGGCGTGTGGGAGCGATGTCTTCGCTCTGTCCCGCGATACCCCTCCTTGCTGGTTTGGTGGACTGCGTTTGCCAAGCCCAAGATTCGTCAGACTTTGATTTTCTACTGTGCTGGTAGACGCGTGATTTTAAGAACACGTATGAATATTACTACTCTGTCCTGCGTGAACTATATGACGCGGCGGGTACCTCTCCACTGCGGATCCATGATGTTCGTCGTATTAAAGCCAAGCTCTTGAGCCTTAAACGACGACAGATGGATGGTCTCCGAGTTAAGTCGAAACCTCACTCTCTTGTTGAAGGTGAACTGACATCCTTGTACCACCTGCTACGGCATCAGACTCGTCGTCGTCGCTCCTTCATCTCTTCTCTTACGGTGGATGATGGGCGACAGCTTATTGCACAGGAGGAAATGGTTCGTGCTCTTCATCAGTATTACACTAGTCTATATTCTGCCGATGATTCTGGTGAGTCTCTTTCGGATGATGTCTTTGGGGATCTAACTGCGACGATCGCGCCTGACGCGAACGGCGAATTTCTCCGGGAGTTCCAGGTAGATGATGTTTTCGATTTTATTGCTCGCTCTCCGTCCAGTAAATCGCCGGGTCCAGACGGCCTGCCTAAAGAATTTTATCTCCGTTTTTGGCCTCTTTTGGGTGACATTTTTACGCAGATTTTAAATGAGATTGTCAGGGGGATGGATGTGCCTGCCGATTTTAAAGTAGGGAAAATTGTTTTAATCCCGAAGTCCTCTGGTCGTTTATCTGCTGCCAATCTTCGTCCGCTCACATTGCTGAATTTTGACTATAAGACAGCTGCTAGAGCGCTCAATAGCCGGTTGTCTTCTCTGCTTCGGGGTGTGATTGGTGCACATCAATGTTGTTTTCATGATAGATCTATTCTGACACCAGTAGCCGAATATCGGGATGTTGTCTCGGTTGCGGCGGTTACAAACGTACATTGTGCCTTTGCCTTCCTTGATTTTTATAAGGCTTTTGATCACGTCAGTCATGTGTTTTTAGATCGTGTTTTAGGTACAATAGGTTTTAACGCTTCATCACGTGGTGTTCTTGGCAATTTGTATAGGGGAATAACAGCTCGGGTGTCAGTCAATGGGCAGCTGACGCCGCCCATTGCTATCCGCCGCGGAGTGCCTCAGGGTAGTCCGCTCTCTATGTCTTTATTCGTATTGTCCCTGGAACCGCTGCTTCGGACTATTGCTCTCAAGCTTCAGGGTATGTCCCTCTCTGGTGGGAAGCTCTCTGTTAAGGCATATGCGGATGATGTCGTTGTTCTCCTCCGTCAACGTGATGATATACCGTTGTTGAAAGGGGCAGTTGATGCATACTGTCGTGTCTCTGGAGCGCGTCTCAATCAGGGTAAATGTAAGTTCCTTGATATTCGAGGATTTCGCGATGCTGACGTCCCTTGGGCCACTTTTGTCGATCGCCATACATCCTTGGGGATTATCATTGATCGGTGTCCTCTAAAAATGGCGGCTCTCAATTGGAAATCTGTCACCGAGAAGATACAGGGGGCTCTGATGGTCCATGAGCAGCGCTCTGCTACCATTTTGCAAAAAGTCAGAATTTTAGACACCTACGTTCTATGTAAAGCTTATTATGTTGCTCAGCTGTTCCCACTTCCCATGATGGTGGCGAAAAGGTTGCGCCAATTGTCTAGCAGGTTTATATGGAAGGGCCATCTATTCAAGTTACGTTACGAGGTAATGACGAAACCGCGTCTCTCCGGAGGCTTGGGCCTCTCTGACATTATTCGCAAGGCGTCTGCTTTGTACGTCCGCCGAACGACTCTAATTGTTACGCAAGAAGTGACTTCAATTACATCCAGGCTTTTTACTGTTGTGCGTCCGGCGAGCCTTGCTCCACCTGTCGATGTCGGACGCCTAAATTTTAAGTTGAAACACATTCGGGAATTTTACATTGCGGTGAGTTACCTCGGTGACGTCTTCTTGCGGCGACCGGTGCCAACGACCAAGGGCTTGATTGCCCGCTGGGAGGGGCTGGCCGGTCCCAATCCAATAGAACTGGCGTCTCCATCTGTGTCCTGGAGGAACGTCTGGAAGAACGTTAGTCTGCCGATCCACTCTATGGCCGTGGCGTCCACGTGGTATAGGGTAATAAATAATTTGGTTCCCACCAATGTACGACTGCACCGTATTGGTCTTTCTGACACGGACACCTGTACTCGGTGTGGTCTCTTGGATACCCTTGAACATCGATTCACCTGCTGTGGGCACCTTGCTAATTGGCGTTGGCTCAGGAAACAACTTGCTTTTGTCACTAGGTCTGCTGAAGCCGCTTATACTATTGACATCATCGTCCGGCCCGATTCTTCCTTTTTTCCGCGGACGAAGCTCCATACCGTCATGTGGTTGATTGGCCATTTCGTACATTTTGTCAACAGTTGTCATGAAGAGGATGGACACCTAGCGTTTCGGCAGTACATGCTTACTGCTTACTGGCAGCGCTTGCGATTGCCAGGCCTCCGAGATGATTTTGCCAATATGCTTAGCCTGACATTTGAAAGAGAGGGTGTTGGCTAAGGTCACCTGTGTGAGCCATTTTCTTTTATACTGTTTCTGGATTTACCGCCTTTATGTATGTTTCTTCTCTACACCAGGACTGAAGTTTTCGTGTTTTAATCTTTATTTCAGTCAGCAGTCTACATTATATAATCATGTTTTAGGATTTTAATTTCAGTACTGTAAAAAAATTAAAAAAGAAAAAAATAGCTCAGTTGGGAGAGCGTTAGACTGAGGATCTAAAGGTCCCTGGTTCGATCCCGGGTTTCGGCGGGTATTCGTTTTGATGCGACGCCAATGGAATTGCTCTGCGTTGGTGATAATGCAACTACAGCTGACAACAAAAATGACTCTCTGCTGTAGCAGTTCTGGTTGTCTAGTGCATGCCATAAGAGGTTAAAAAAAAAAAAAAAAAAAAAAAAGGGGTATGATTCCTGCTTTGGGTGCAGGAGGTCCCGGGTTCAAATCCCGGACGAGCCCTGCCATTTTGACCGTGCTGAAGAGTAGGTGGAACTCAGCCCCGGTTGCAGCTCCTCAATGAAGAGTAGACGCCTGTTATAGCACGTGGATATAACAAGAATGCGGCACCAGTAAAGTACGTAGGTGGAATTCGGTAGAAAAGCAGACGGTAATTTTGCATGCAACGGAAAACAAGGTTGTCTTTGCGGGATATGTGCACCGTGAGTGGAGATTCAGCTTAATTGTGCGACAGTCTACCCTCATCTTACTAGCGACGGCAACAACCAAGGGGTGGCATGTAAGATTGAGCGTGGCTAAGAGTTTCTCATTATTAGTTAGCATCACACTTTGACAGAGCTGTGACAAGGCGAGTAGGGTGAGCTCAGGAAAGCCAGTAGCAAGCGCACTTGAAGTAGCCCTGAAGAACCGGATTATAAATTTTGCCAGCCATAATGGAGCTAGGGGCGTTCTCAGTTACCAAATACCGGTGCAATAAGAGAGCAACAGTATTTGACCGTAAAATGACGCCCTATCCGTCTAGCATACGACATTGCTTGTCTCTGCATACGCGGACGTGAGGTCATCTCGGAAATGAAATCCGAAATATAGATTAAAATTGTTGTGTTCCCGCCCGGGATCGAACCGGGGACCTTCTGCGTGTAATAAGAAAAAAAAAAAAAAGGGGTATGATTCCTGCTTAGGGTGCAGGAGGTCCCGGGTTCAAATCCCGGACGAGCCCTAGCGTTTTGTGCAAACTGATCGCACGTCAGTGGCTGAGTCAGCGCAAAAAGCTCGCCGTCAATATCAAATGAATTTCTTATTCGATGTGAGCAATTGACACTCGGGTCCGACGCGTGAAGGCGATTACGAAGGTTTCGGGTACAGATGGTAGCAGATGCATGTTAGTACGTCTTGCTTAAAGTGATGAAAAAGTGTTTCCGCCCGGGATCGAACCGGGGACCTTCTGCGTGTTAGGCAGACGTGATAACCGCTACACCACGGAAACTGCTTGTGTGCACCTTACTTCACAGACAACTTGTAGTGATGTTGCCATCGTAACTAAAAAATTCAATAAATGTGGTACTTGCAAAACGAAGGGACATGCAGCAGATCCACACACGACGTGGCTCATTGGAGGACAATACGACATAGGCAGGAAAATACTGTTCCCGCCCGGGATCGAACCGGGGACCTTCTGCGTGTGAAGCAGACGTGATAACCGCTACACTACGGAAACGACGGACCCCAGGAGTCCATCCTTGTTCACTCGAACTTGCCTCAGACTTTCTCTCGTCCGCGAATGCACACACGACAGTTCTTTTGTCAGCCTGGAACCCATCACAGCCGAGGGCTCAAGAAGTCTTCGGGGTGCTCGAGAGGGTGTCTGCCGTAGCACCCCTAACGAGATAGCGGCGTTTCGCGCAGTCGTTATTGCAAGTCATATCAGCAAAAGCAATCACTTTCTCAGCAGCAGGCAGTGCGAGCCCAGCGGCAGCTCTACATGAAGGTACCAGTAGCCCAGGAAGGCCGCCGACCGCGGGAATTCGCACCGCCCCCATCCCGCCAGCGTACACGAGACTTCCAGGGCACCCTGGACGACATCGAGGGACTGGAATAATTGGCATTCGCCGTGTCACAGGGCTCGTTGGTCTAGGGGTATGATTCCTGCTTAGGGTGCAGGAGGTCCCGGGTTCAAATCCCGGACGAGCCCTAGCGTTTTGTGCAAACTGATCGCACGTCAGTGGCTGAGTCAGCGCAAAAAGCTCGCCGTCAATATCAAATGAATTTCTTATTCGATGTGAGCAATTGACACTCGGGTCCGACGCGTGAAGGCGATTACGAAGGTTTCGGGTACAGATGGTAGCAGATGCATGTTAGTACGTCTTGCTTAAAGTGATGAAAAAGTGTTTCCGCCCGGGATCGAACCGGGGACCTTCTGCGTGTTAGGCAGACGTGATAACCGCTACACCACGGAAACTGCTTGTGTGCACCTTACTTCACAGACAACTTGTAGTGATGTTGCCATCGTAACTAAAAAATTCAATACATGTGGTACTTGCAAAACGAAGGGACATGCAGCAGATCCACACACGACGTGGCTCATTGGAGGACAATACGACATAGGCAGGAAAATACTGTTCCCGCCCGGGATCGAACCGGGGACCTTCTGCGTGTGAAGCAGACGTGATAACCGCTACACTACGGAAACGACGGACCCCAGGAGTCCATCCTTGTTCACTCGAACTTGCCTCAGACTTTCTCTCGTCCGCGAATGCACACACGACAGTTCTTTTGTCAGCCTGGAACCCATCACAGCCGAGGGCTCAAGAAGTCTTCGGGGTGCTCGAGAGGGTGTCTGCCGTAGCACCCCTAACGAGATAGCGGCGTTTCGCGCAGTCGTTATTGCAAGTCATATCAGCAAAAGCAATCACTTTCTCAGCAGCAGGCAGTGCGAGCCCAGCGGCAGCTCTACATGAAGGTACCAGTAGCCCAGGAAGGCCGCCGACCGCGGGAATTCGCACCGCCCCCATCCCGCCAGCGTACACGAGACTTCCAGGGCACCCTGGACGACATCGAGGGACTGGAATAATTGGCATTCGCCGTGTCACAGGGCTCGTTGGTCTAGGGGTATGATTCCTGCTTAGGGTGCAGGAGGTCCCGGGTTCAAATCCCGGACGAGCCCTAGCGTTTTGTGCAAACTGATCGCACGTCAGTGGCTGAGTCAGCGCAAAAAGCTCGCCGTCAATATCAAATGAATTTCTTATTCGATGTGAGCAATTGACACTCGGGTCCGACGCGTGAAGGCGATTACGAAGGTTTCGGGTACAGATGGTAGCAGATGCATGTTAGTACGTCTTGCTTAAAGTGATGAAAAAGTGTTTCCGCCCGGGATCGAACCGGGGACCTTCTGCGTGTTAGGCAGACGTGATAACCGCTACACCACGGAAACTGCTTGTGTGCACCTTACTTCACAGACAACTTGTAGTGATGTTGCCATCGTAACTAAAAAATTCAATACATGTGGTACTTGCAAAACGAAGGGACATGCAGCAGATCCACACACGACGTGGCTCATTGGAGGACAATACGACATAGGCAGGAAAATACTGTTCCCGCCCGGGATCGAACCGGGGACCTTCTGCGTGTGAAGCAGACGTGATAACCGCTACACTACGGAAACGACGGACCCCAGGAGTCCATCCTTGTTCACTCGAACTTGCCTCAGACTTTCTCTCGTCCGCGAATGCACACACGACAGTTCTTTTGTCAGCCTGGAACCCATCACAGCCGAGGGCTCAAGAAGTCTTCGGGGTGCTCGAGAGGGTGTCTGCCGTAGCACCCCTAACGAGATAGCGGCGTTTCGCGCAGTCGTTATTGCAAGTCATATCAGCAAAAGCAATCACTTTCTCAGCAGCAGGCAGTGCGAGCCCAGCGGCAGCTCTACATGAAGGTACCAGTAGCCCAGGAAGGCCACCGACCGCGGGAATTCGCACCGCCCCCATCCCGCCAGCGTACACGAGACTTCCAGGGCACCCTGGACGACATCGAGGGACTGGAATAATTGGCATTCGCCGTGTCACAGGGCTCGTTGGTCTAGGGGCAGTTCCGCTTTAGACGCCGTGCAGTGTGGACGTGCCTAGTCTTCCGCTCCGCCGTAGCGTTACGTATAGTGGACTATCGTTTTTGTTTACGTGTTGTGTTGCAACTTCTGTGAGTGTTTCTCCGTCGTTGTTTCGTACCTTGTGTTACTTTCTGTCCTTATTTCAGTGTTTTTTGTGTAGCGGTTTCGACCGCATATTTTGAAAATGTCGTCCCAGGTTATTCCTCGTCAGGCTACAGTTAGTTTTGCTTTTGACAAGTCAACCCGCCATGTGCAACCTAGTTCTCTTGAGATTCATGATTGGTTGGTAGATACCTTTGGTGTTCATTCGGATCAGGTGCACACTGCTTATTTTGATACCGAACTGTATGTTTTCTTTGTTAAGTTTATGGACCCACTTCAGGTTGATAAAATTCTTTCTAAATATGGTCATCAAGTTCTCTTTCGGCATCGGGATGATTCTGTAAGTACCGTGCTGCTTTCCAATGCTTCCATCACGTATACCAATGTTCGTGTTTACAACCTTCCACCGGAGGTGGATAATGTCTATCTTAAGGAGGGTCTACAGAAGTATGGTGATGTAAAGAGCATTCGCCTTGAACGCTGGTCAAGCCAACATCGCCTGCAATGTTACAGTGGTATTCGTTCAGTCGAAATGCACGTTAAGCAGAATATTCCATCTCACCTGCAGATCGGTGGATATCGTGTCCATGTAACATATAGTGGTCAGGTTGGCACCTGTTTTTTGTGCAATGAAAGTGGTCACGTGCGTACCGACTGTCCGCGGAGAGTTTTTGTTTTAAAAAATTCTCTCGAACAGCGTCGCAAGTTAACGGTCGCTGACCTCGTTGCAGGTGGTTCTGCTCTTGGTGTAGCACAGTCCAGTGGTAGTAGCGCCCCGCCACAGGTTTTGCGCACCCCTGATACAGAATTTCCTCCTTTGCGTGCTAAATCTGATGTTGTTCCGTCTGTCCCTCAGGTGGGTGTGCCACTTTTGAATAATAAGAGGCGTCGCCCACACGATGGAAATAGTACGGATGAGGATCTCCCTGAGATGCCCCAGTCCGAGCGACCGGCATCCTCCGAGCCACTGTGTACTGTAGCTGCTCCCTGCCCTCCTGAGGTAGCGGTTCCGGTGGCGGCTGCTGGCGCCCCTCCGGCCTCCGACGCAGCTTCTCTCGAGTCGGGTCGTCGGTCGGGCCTGTTGGCGCCGTCTTCCGAACCGACTTCGATGTCACAACAAGTGGAGCCGCGACAACTTCCTGCTTCGCTGCCCCATACCTCTGCCAGCGGAGCTGCTCCGCTTCCTTCCAACTCTGCGGCCTCGGACTTTCCTGCTCACGTTTCGCCTCCGTGCAGTCCATGTTTGCCGGAAGCTAGTGCAGGTGTTGACCATTCCGTTTTGTCGGATGTTTCCCCCGCGACCCCGGATCCCGCATGTGGACCGGCGCGGGTGGTGTCGGATACAGAACTTGACCCTCCTACGTCACCGGCGGCTGAAGTTTCCTTGCCCGTCAGCCGACGCAAGTTACGCGTTCAGCCGAACGTTAATGCTGTTCGTAAAAAACCGAAACGTAAGGGATCCGCGGAACGGGGTAGCAGTCCCCCTCCCTCGGATGCCTCCGTCACCCCTGCTATGGACTGTGACGCTGGTGCGTCGGTGTAGGTGATTTGTTTTCTCGCTTTTCTCTCTATGGTTCAAGCATACACCTTTCTTACCTTAAATGTTAACCGTATTGAGTCCGACGTTCGCATTGCCTCTTTGCGGCAGTTTATTTACGACGCCTGTGCGGACGTAGTGTTTTTGCAGGAAGTGTTGTTTTCTGATCTCTCTCTACCTGGATTTCAAACTGTTTTTAATGTCGCGCCGGAATATTCAACAGGAACTGCTCTTTTCTTTCGAGAGGGCATTCCTATTACTGACATTGAATTCCTTGACTCTGGCCGTGGGATTGGTTGTCGTCTTTTTGATCTCCGCCTCGTTGTTTTGTATGCCCCCTCTGGTTCGGGTCACACTGTGGCTCGTTCGCGCTTTTATAAAGAAGAGCTTATTTATCTTTTGCGCCAGAGTCCTCGGAGTCTCCTGCTCGGAGGCGATTTTAATTGTGTTTTACGCCCTGCAGACCAGTCCCCCAATTTTAATTATTGCCGTGATTTACATGACTTAGTTCGTACGATGCATCTGCGTGATGTTTGGGAACACAAATATCCAACCCTGGTGAAATATACGTTTTTTACCGCGTCCTCATGCAGTAGACTCGACAGATTCTATTTATCTGATTTTTTATGTGATAAAATTCTTTCTGTCGATGTTATTCCTACTAGTTTTTCTGACCATTGTGCTTTTACTGCAACTGTAAATCTTAGTCGCCAACCTGCAAAACTTTATCGTTCCCAGTGGATGTTAAATGTTTCCCACCTTGCCGACAGTGCTATGGATGATGTTATAAGTGGCGTGTGGGAGCGATGTCTTCGCTCTGTCCCGCGATACCCCTCCTTGCTGGTTTGGTGGACTGCGTTTGCCAAGCCCAAGATTCGTCAAACTTTGATTTTCTACTGTGCTGCTAGGACGCGTGATTTTAAGAACACGTATGAATATTACTACTCTGTCCTGCGTGAACTATATGACGCGGCGGGTACCTCTCCACTGCGGATCCATGATGTTCGTCGTATTAAAGCCAAGCTCTTGAGCCTTAAACGACGACAGATGGATGGTCTGCGAGTTAAGTCGAAACCTCACTCTCTTGTTGAAGGTGAACTGACATCCTTGTACCACCTGCTACGGCATCAGACTCGTCGTCGTCGCTCCTTCATCTCTTCTCTTACGGTGGATGATGGGCGACAGCTTAGTGCACAGGAGGAAATGGTTCGTGCTCTTCATCAGTATTACACTAGTCTCTATTCTGCCGATGATTCTGGTGAGTCTTTTTCGGATGATGTCTTTGGGGATCTAACTGCGACGATCGCGCCTGACGCGAACGGCGAATTTCTCCGGGAGTTCCAGGTAGATGATGTTTTCGATTTTATTGCTCGCTCTCCGTCCAGTAAATCGCCGGGTCCAGACGGCCTGCCTAAAGAATTGTATCTCCGTTTTTGGCCTCTTTTGGGTGGCATTTTTACGCAGATTTTAAATGAGATTGTCAGGGGGATGGATGTGCCTGCCGATTTTAAAGTAGGGAAAATTGTTTTAATCCCGAAGTCCTCTGGTCGTTTATCTGCTGCCAATCTTCGTCCGCTCACATTGCTGAATTTTGACTATAAGACAGCTGCTAGAGCGCTCAATAGCCGGTTGTCTTCTCTGCTTCGGGGTGTGATTGGTGCACATCAATGTTGTTTTCATGATAGATCTATTCTGACACCAGTAGCCGAATATCGGGATGTTGTCTCGGTTGCGGCGGTTACAAACGTACATTGTGCCTTTGCCTTCCTTGATTTTTATAAGGCTTTTGATCACGTCAGTCATGTGTTTTTAGATCGTGTTTTAGGTACAATAGGTTTTAACGCTTCATCACGTGGTGTTCTTGGCAATTTGTATAGGGGAATAACAGCTCGGGTGTCAGTCAATGGGCAGCTGACGCCGCCCATTGCTATCCGCCGCGGAGTGCCTCAGGGTAGTCCGCTCTCTATGTCTTTATTCGTATTGTCCCTGGAACCGCTGCTTCGGACTATTGCTCTCAAGCTTCAGGGTATATCCCTCTCTGGTGGGAAGCTCTCTGTTAAGGCATATGCGGATGATGTCGTTGTTCTCCTCCGTCAACGTGATGATATCCCGTTGTTGAAAGGGGCGGTTGATGCATACTGTCGTGTCTCTGGAGCGCGTCTCAATCAGGGTAAATGTAAGTTCCTTGATATTCGAGGATTTCGCGATGCTGACGTCCCTTGGGCCACTTTTGTCGATCGCCATACGTCCTTGGGGATTATCATTGATCGGTGTCCTCTAAAAATGGCGGCTCTCAATTGGAAATCTGTCACCGAGAAGATACAGGGGGCTCTGATGGTCCATGAGCAGCGCTCTGCTACCATTTTGCAAAAAGTCAGAATTTTAGACACCTACGTTCTATCTAAAGCTTATTATGTTGCTCAGCTGTTCCCACTTCCCATGATGGTGGCGAAAAGGTTGCGCCAATTGTCTAGCAGGTTTATATGGAAGGGCCATCTATTCAAGTTACGTTACGAGGTAATGACGAAACCGCGTCTCTCCGGAGGCTTGGGCCTCTCTGACATTACTCGCAAGGCGTCTGCTTTGTACGTCCGCCGAACGACTCTAATTGTTATGCAAGAAGTAACTTCAATTACATCCAGGCATTTTACTGTTGTGCGTCCGGCGAGCCTTGCTCCACCTGTCGATGTCGGACGCCTAAATTTTAAGTTGAAACACATTCGGGAATTTTACATTGCGGTGAGTTACCTCGGTGACGTCTTCTTGCGGCGACCGGTGCCAACGACCAAGGGCTTGATTGCCCGCTGGGAGGGGCTGGCCGGTCCCAATCCAATAGAACTGGCGTCTCCATCTGTGTCCTGGAGGAACGTCTGGAAGAACGTTAGTCTGCCGATCCACTCTATGGCCGTGGCGTCCACGTGGTATAGGGTAATAAATAATTTGGTTCCCACCAATGTACGACTGCACCGTATTGGTCTTTCTGACACGGACACCTGTACTCGGTGTGGTCTCCTGGATACCCTTGAACATCGATTCACCTGCTGTGGGCACCTTGCTAATTGGCGTTGGCTCAGGAAACAACTTGCTTTTGTCACTAGGTCTGCTGAAGCCGCTTATACTATTGACATCATCGTCCGGCCCGATTCTTCCTTTTTTCCGCGGACGAAGCTCCATACCGTCATGTGGTTGATTGGCCATTTCGTACATTTTGTCAACAGTTGTCATGAAGAGGATGGACACCTAGCGTTTCGGCAGTACATGCATACTGCTTACTGGCAGCGCTTGCGATTGCCAGGCCTCCGAGATGATTTTGCCAATATGCTTAGCCTGACATTTGAAAGAGAGGGTGTTGGCTAAGGTCACCTGTGTGAGCCATTTTCTTTTATACTGTTTCTGGATTTGCCGCCTTTATATATGTTTCTTCTCTACACCAGGACTGAAGTTTTCGTGTTTTAATCTTTATTTCAGTCAGCAGTCTACATTATATAGTCATGTTTTAGGATTTTCATTTCAGTACTGTAAAAAAAAAAAAAAAAAGTGGCTAGGATACCTGGCTTTCACCCAGGAGGCCCGGGTTCGATTCCCGATACCGGAATGGAATTTTTTCGGGACAAATCACGACAAGTTTTGACCCTGCGAAATGCTGTCTCACGTCCTCCTCGCATTACAGCTACTACCGGTTCATAAACGTCAGCTGAAAACAGTCGAGAGAAACGGGCACGCAATGAAATTACTACGAGCAGCAGAATAAAGGGAGAAGAGACGCTGGTCCACTGTTGGACTGCTACCATAGAAATGTTATGTGGAAATACGCAGAGCTATTCACGCGAAGCGCTGGAAGACTGTGTGCACTGAGGCCCGTTAGCTCAGTTGGTTAGAGCGTCGTGCTAATAACGCGAAGGTCGTGGGTTCGATCCCCCCACGGGCCACTACGATTTCACTACTTCAAAAAGGCAACGCCGATTTCCCCGGGGAAGTATGGTGACAAAGAAATCGTCAAATTGTGTGGGAGCTGATAGGGGACCCGAACGCGACTTGTCGGCACGCGCTAAAACACTTCACTGGTCACAGTACGCTGAACACACAGTTTCTCGTCCGATCACCGCTACTGCGTGACGCCGGGCGTTGTCAGTGCTTGGGCGGGTGACCGCCTGCGAACACAGGGCGCTGCCGACAGTTTCAATTCGTATTTCTCTTTCCTCTTCGGTTTCGGAGCTGCAGCGCTATTCGGTCAAGGGCACTGGCGCCACGTTTTGCCTCTCGGTATGCCAAGTCGCGCCGTGCGGCCACAGTGAAATGAAGGAGCGTGTTGTAAAATTTTCGACAAAGAAAAAAAAAGAAATGTACTAGTAATGAAACAGTATTTGTCTGACAGAACATGTAAAATGAGACAATGCACGATAACAGGCAGCAGGTCTTTATTTGAGGCATAAGTAATGTTGTGCCCGCCTCGCCATACCTCTCTCAGTCGTTTCGCGTACTTGTCCTTTTGATATAGGCCGACTGGAGAGCGTCAGATCTTAAATTACATACTATTAAAAAAAAAAAAAAAAAAAAAAAGGGGTATGATTCCTGCTTAGGGTGCAGGAGGTCCCGGGTTCAAATCCCGGACGAGCCCTAGCGTTTTGTGCAAACTGATCGCACGTCAGTGGCTGAGTCAGCGCAAAAAGCTCGCCGTCAATATCAAATGAATTTCTTATTCGATGTGAGCAATTGACACTCGGGTCCGACGTGTGAAGGCGATTACGAAGGTTTCGGGTACAGATGGTAGCAGATGCATGTTAGTACGTCTTGCTTAAAGTGATGAAAAAGTGTTTCCGCCCGGGATCGAACCGGGGACCTTCTGCGTGTTAGGCAGACGTGATAACCGCTACACCACGGAAACTGCTTGTGTGCACCTTACTTCACAGACAACTTCTAGTGATGTTGCCATCGTAACTAAAAAATTCAATAAATGTGGTACTTGCAAAACGAAGGGACATGCAGCAGATCCACACACGACGTGGCTCATTGGAGGACAATACGACATAGGCAGGAAAATACTGTTCCCGCCCGGGATCGAACCGGGGACCTTCCGCGTGTGAAGCAGACGTGATAAGCGCTACACTACGGAAACGACGGACCCTCGGAGTCCATCCTTGTTCACTCGAACTTGCCTCAGACTTTCTCTCGTCCGCGAATGCACACACGACAGTTCTTTTGTCAGCCTGGAACCCATCACAGCCGAGGGCTCAAGAAGTCTTCGGGGTGCTCGAGAGGGTGTCTGCCGTAGCACCCCTAACGAGATAGCAGCGTTTCGCGCAGTCGTTATTGCAAGTCATATCAGCAAAAGCAATCACTTTCTCAGCAGCAGGCAGTGCGAGCCCAGCGGCAGCTCTACATGAAGGTACCAGTAGCCCAGGAAGGCCGCCGACCGCGGGAATTCGCACCGCCCCCATCCCGCCAGCGTACACGAGACTTCCAGGGCACCCTGGACGACATCGAGGGACTGGAATAATTGGCATTCGCCGTGTCACAGGGCTCGTTGGTCTAGGGGTATGATTCCTGCTTAGGGTGCAGGAGGTCCCGGGTTCAAATCCCGGACGAGCCCTAGCGTTTTGTGCAAACTGATCGCACGTCAGTGGCTGAGTCAGCGCAAAAAGCTCGCCGTCAATATCAAATGAATTTCTTATTCGATGTGAGCAATTGACACTCGGGTCCGACGCGTGAAGGCGATTACGAAGGTTTCGGGTACAGATGGGAGCAGATGCATGTTAGTACGTCTTGCTTAAAGTGATGAAAAAGTGTTTCCGCCCGGGATCGAACCGGGGACCTTCTGCGTGTTAGGCAGACGTGATAACCGCTACACCACGGAAACTGCTTGTGTGCACCTTACTTCACAGACAACTTGTAGTGATGTTGCCATCGTAACTAAAAAATTCAATACATGTGGTACTTGCAAAACGAAGGGACATGCAGCAGATCCACACACGACGTGGCTCATTGGAGGACAATACGACATAGGCAGGAAAATACTGTTCCCGCCCGGGATCGAACCGGGGACCTTCTGCGTGTGAAGCAGACGTGATAACCGCTACACTACGGAAACGACGGACCCCAGGAGTCCATCCTTGTTCACTCGAACTTGCCTCAGACTTTCTCTCGTCCGCGAATGCACACACGACAGTTCTTTTGTCAGCCTGGAACCCATCACAGCCGAGGGCTCAAGAAGTCTTCGGGGTGCTCGAGAGGGTGTCTGCCGTAGCACCCCTAACGAGATAGCGGCGTTTCGCGCAGTCGTTATTGCAAGTCATATCAGCAAAAGCAATCACTTTCTCAGCAGCAGGCAGTGCGAGCCCAGCGGCAGCTCTACATGAAGGTACCAGTAGCCCAGGAAGGCCGCCGACCGCGGGAATTCGCACCGCCCCCATCCCGCCAGCGTACACGAGACTTCCAGGGCACCCTGGACGACATCGAGGGACTGGAATAATTGGCATTCGCCGTGTCACAGGGCTCGTTGGTCTAGGGGCAGTTCCGCTTTAGACGCCGTGCAGTGTGGACGTGCCTAGTCTTCCGCTCCGCCGTAGCGTTACGTATAGTGGACTATCGTTTTTGTTTACGTGTTGTGTTGCAACTTCTGTGAGTGTTTCTCCGTCGTTGTTTCGTACCTTGTGTTACTTTCTGTCCTTATTTCAGTGTTTTTTGTGTAGCGGTTTCGACCGCATATTTTGAAAATGTCGTCCCAGGTTATTCCTCGTCAGGCTACAGTTAGTTTTGCTTTTGACAAGTCAACCCGCCATGTGCAACCTAGTTCTCTTGAGATTCATGATTGGTTGGTAGATACCTTTGGTGTTCATTCGGATCAGGTGCACACTGCTTATTTTGATACCGAACTGTATGTTTTCTTTGTTAAGTTTATGGACCCACTTCAGGTTGATAAAATTCTTTCTAAATATGGTCATCAAGTTCTCTTTCGGCATCGGGATGATTCTGTAAGTACCGTGCTGCTTTCCAATGCTTCCATCACGTATACCAATGTTCGTGTTTACAACCTTCCACCGGAGGTGGATAATGTCTATCTTAAGGAGGGTCTACAGAAGTATGGTGATGTAAAGAGCATTCGCCTTGAACGCTGGTCAAGCCAACATCGCCTGCAATGTTACAGTGGTATTCGTTCAGTCGAAATGCACGTTAAGCAGAATATTCCATCTCACCTGCAGATCGGTGGATATCGTGTCCATGTAACATATAGTGGTCAGGTTGGCACCTGTTTTTTGTGCAATGAAAGTGGTCACGTGCGTACCGACTGTCCGCGGAGAGTTTTTGTTTTAAAAAATTCTCTCGAACAGCGTCGCAAGTTAACGGTCGCTGACCTCGTTGCAGGTGGTTCTGCTATTGGTGTAGCACAGTCCAGTGGTAGTAGCGCCCCGCCACAGGTTTTGCGCACCCCTGATACAGAATTTCCTCCTTTGCGTGCTAAATCTGATGTTGTTCCGTCTGTCCCTCAGGTGGGTGTGCCACTTTTGAATAATAAGAGGCGTCGCCCACACGATGGAAATAGTACGGATGAGGATCTCCCTGAGATGCCCCAGTCCGAGCGACCGGCATCCTCCGAGCCACTGTGTACTGTAGCTGCTCCCTGCCCTCCTGAGGTAGCGGTTCCGGTGGCGGCTGCTGGCGCCCCTCCGGCCTCCGACGCAGCTTCTCTCGAGTCGGGTCGTCGGTCGGGCCTGTTGGCGCCGTCTTCCGAACCGACTTCGATGTCACAACAAGTGGAGCCGCGACAACTTCCTGCTTCGCTGCCCCATACCTCTGCCAGCGGAGCTGCTCCGCTTCCTTCCAACTCTGCGGCCTCGGACTTTCCTGCTCACGTTTCGCCTCCGTGCAGTCCATGTTTGCCGGAAGCTAGTGCAGGTGTTGACCATTCCGTTTTGTCGGATGTTTCCCCCGCGACCCCGGATCCCGCATGTGGACCGGCGCGGGTGGTGTCGGATACAGAACTTGACCCTCCTACGTCACCGGCAGCTGAAGTTTCCTTGCCCGTCAGCCGACGCAAGTTACGCGTTCAGCCGAACGTTAATGCTGTTCGTAAAAAACCGAAACGTAAGGGATCCGCGGAACGGGGTAGCAGTCCCCCTCCCTCGGATGCCTCCGTCACCCCTGCTATGGACTGTGACGCTGGTGCGTCGGTGTAGGTGATTTGTTTTCTCGCTTTTCTCTCTATGGTTCAAGCATACACCTTTCTTACCTTAAATGTTAACCGTATTGAGTCCGACGTTCGCATTGCCTCTTTGCGGCAGTTTATTTACGACGCCTGTGCGGACGTAGTGTTTTTGCAGGAAGTGTTGTTTTCTGATCTCTCTCTACCTGGATTTCAAACTGTTTTTAATGTCGCGCCGGAATATTCAACAGGAACTGCTCTTTTCTTTCGAGAGGGCATTCCTATTACTGACATTGAATTCCTTGACTCTGGCCGTGGGATTGGTTGTCGTCTTTTTGATCTCCGCCTCGTTGTTTTGTATGCCCCCTCTGGTTCGGGTCACACTGTGGCTCGTTCGCGCTTTTATAAAGAAGAGCTTATTTATCTTTTGCGCCAGAGTCCTCGGAGTCTCCTGCTCGGAGGCGATTTTAATTGTGTTTTACGCCCTGCAGACCAGTCCCCCAATTTTAATTATTGCCGTGATTTACATGACTTAGTTCGTACGATGCATCTGCGTGATGTTTGGGAACACAAATATCCAACCCTGGTGAAATATACGTTTTTTACCGCGTCCTCATGCAGTAGACTCGACAGATTCTATTTATCTGATTTTTTATGTGATAAAATTCTTTCTGTCGATGTTATTCCTACTAGTTTTTCTGACCATTGTGCTTTTACTGCAACTGTAAATCTTAGTCGCCAACCTGCAAAACTTTATCGTTCCCAGTGGATGTTAAATGTTTCCCACCTTGCCGACAGTGCTATGGATGATGTTATAAGTGGCGTGTGGGAGCGATGTCTTCGCTCTGTCCCGCGATACCCCTCCTTGCTGGTTTGGTGGACTGCGTTTGCCAAGCCTAAGATTCGTCAAACTTTGATTTTCTACTGTGCTGCTAGGACGCGTGATTTTAAGAACACGTATGAATATTACTACTCTGTCCTGCGTGAACTATATGACGCGGCGGGTACCTCTCCACTGCGGATCCATGATGTTCGTCGTATTAAAGCCAAGCTCTTGAGCCTTAAACGACGACAGATGGATGGTCTGCGAGTTAAGTCGAAACCTCACTCTCTTGTTGAAGGTGAACTGACATCCTTGTACCACCTGCTACGGCATCAGACTCGTCGTCGTCGCTCCTTCATCTCTTCTCTTACGGTGGATGATGGGCGACAGCTTAGTGCACAGGAGGAAATGGTTCGTGCTCTTCATCAGTATTACACTAGTCTCTATTCTGCCGATGATTCTGGTGAGTCTTTTTCGGATGATGTCTTTGGGGATCTAACTGCGACGATCGCGCCTGACGCGAACGGCGAATTTCTCCGGGAGTTCCAGGTAGATGATGTTTTCGATTTTATTGCTCGCTCTCCGTCCAGTAAATCGCCGGGTCCAGACGGCCTGCCTAAAGAATTTTATCTCCGTTTTTGGCCTCTTTTGGGTGGCATTTTTACGCAGATTTTAAATGAGATTGTCAGGGGGATGGATGTGCCTGCCGATTTTAAAGTAGGGAAAATTGTTTTAATCCCGAAGTCCTCTGGTCGTTTATCTGCTGCCAATCTTCGTCCGCTCACATTGCTGAATTTTGACTATAAGACAGCTGCTAGAGCGCTCAATAGCCGGTTGTCTTCTCTGCTTCGGGGTGTGATTGGTGCACATCAATGTTGTTTTCATGATAGATC
Organism: Schistocerca piceifrons; assembly: GCF_021461385.2. Classification (NCBI taxonomy): domain Eukaryota; kingdom Metazoa; phylum Arthropoda; class Insecta; order Orthoptera; family Acrididae; genus Schistocerca; species Schistocerca piceifrons. The sequence goes on along the minus strand of NW_025728775.1, from coordinate 624,994 downwards.
TATTCTGACACCAGTAGCCGAATATCGGGATGTTGTCTCGGTTGCGGCGGTTACAAACGTACATTGTGCCTTTGCCTTCCTTGATTTTTATAAGGCTTTTGATCACGTCAGTCATGTGTTTTTAGATCGTGTTTTAGGTACAATAGGTTTTAACGCTTCATCACGTGGTGTTCTTGGCAATTTGTATAGGGGAATAACAGCTCGGGTGTCAGTCAATGGGCAGCTGACGCCGCCCATTGCTATCCGCCGCGGAGTGCCTCAGGGTAGTCCGCTCTCTATGTCTTTATTCGTATTGTCCCTGGAACCGCTGCTTCGGACTATTGCTCTCAAGCTTCAGGGTATATCCCTCTCTGGTGGGAAGCTCTCTGTTAAGGCATATGCGGATGATGTCGTTGTTCTCCTCCGTCAACGTGATGATATCCCGTTGTTGAAAGGGGCGGTTGATGCATACTGTCGTGTCTCTGGAGCGCGTCTCAATCAGGGTAAATGTAAGTTCCTTGATATTCGAGGATTTCGCGATGCTGACGTCCCTTGGGCCACTTTTGTCGATCGCCATACGTCCTTGGGGATTATCATTGATCGGTGTCCTCTAAAAATGGCGGCTCTCAATTGGAAATCTGTCACCGAGAAGATACAGGGGGCTCTGATGGTCCATGAGCAGCGCTCTGCTACCATTTTGCAAAAAGTCAGAATTTTAGACACCTACGTTCTATCTAAAGCTTATTATGTTGCTCAGCTGTTCCCACTTCCCATGATGGTGGCGAAAAGGTTGCGCCAATTGTCTAGCAGGTTTATATGGAAGGGCCATCTATTCAAGTTACGTTACGAGGTAATGACGAAACCGCGTCTCTCCGGAGGCTTGGGCCTCTCTGACATTACTCGCAAGGCGTCTGCTTTGTACGTCCGCCGAACGACTCTAATTGTTATGCAAGAAGTAACTTCAATTACATCCAGGCTTTTTACTGTTGTGCGTCCGGCGAGCCTTGCTCCACCTGTCGATGTCGGACGCCTAAATTTTAAGTTGAAACACATTCGGGAATTTTACATTGCGGTGAGTTACCTCGGTGACGTCTTCTTGCGGCGACCGGTGCCAACGACCAAGGGCTTGATTGCCCGCTGGGAGGGGCTGGCCGGTCCCAATCCAATAGAACTGGCGTCTCCATCTGTGTCCTGGAGGAACGTCTGGAAGAACGTTAGTCTGCCGATCCACTCTATGGCCGTGGCGTCCACGTGGTATAGGGTAATAAATAATTTGGTTCCCACCAATGTACGACTGCACCGTATTGGTCTTTCTGACACGGACACCTGTACTCGGTGTGGTCTCCTGGATACCCTTGAACATCGATTCACCTGCTGTGGGCACCTTGCTAATTGGCGTTGGCTCAGGAAACAACTTGCTTTTGTCACTAGGTCTGCTGAAGCCGCTTATACTATTGACATCATCGTCCGGCCCGATTCTTCCTTTTTTCCGCGGACGAAGCTCCATACCGTCATGTGGTTGATTGGCCATTTCGTACATTTTGTCAACAGTTGTCATGAAGAGGATGGACACCTAGCGTTTCGGCAGTACATGCATACTGCTTACTGGCAGCGCTTGCGATTGCCAGGCCTCCGAGATGATTTTGCCAATATGCTTAGCCTGACATTTGAAAGAGAGGGTGTTGGCTAAGGTCACCTGTGTGAGCCATTTTCTTTTATACTGTTTCTGGATTTGCCGCCTTTATATATGTTTCTTCTCTACACCAGGACTGAAGTTTTCGTGTTTTAATCTTTATTTCAGTCAGCAGTCTACATTATATAGTCATGTTTTAGGATTTTCATTTCAGTACTGTAAAAAAAAAAAAAAAAGTGGCTAGGATACCTGGCTTTCACCCAGGAGGCCCGGGTTCGATTCCCGATACCGGAATGGAATTTTTTCGGGACAAATCACGACAAGTTTTGACCCTGCGAAATGCTGTCTCACGTCCTCCTCGCATTACAGCTACTACCGGTTCATAAACGTCAGCTGAAAACAGTCGAGAGAAACGGGCACGCAATGAAATTACTACGAGCAGCAGAATAAAGGGAGAAGAGACGCTGGTCCACTGTTGGACTGCTACCATAGAAATGTTATGTGGAAATACGCAGAGCTATTCACGCGAAGCGCTGGAAGACTGTGTGCACTGAGGCCCGTTAGCTCAGTTGGTTAGAGCGTCGTGCTAATAACGCGAAGGTCGTGGGTTCGATCCCCCCACGGGCCACTACGATTTCACTACTTCAAAAAGGCAACGCCGATTTCCCCGGGGAAGTATGGTGACAAAGAAATCGTCAAATTGTGTGGGAGCTGATAGGGGACCCGAACGCGACTTGTCGGCACGCGCTAAAACACTTCACTGGTCACAGTACGCTGAACACACAGTTTCTCGTCCGATCACCGCTACTGCGTGACGCCGGGCGTTGTCAGTGCTTGGGCGGGTGACCGCCTGCGAACACAGGGCGCTGCCGACAGTTTCAATTCGTATTTCTCTTTCCTCTTCGGTTTCGGAGCTGCAGCGCTATTCGGTCAAGGGCACTGGCGCCACGTTTTGCCTCTCGGTATGCCAAGTCGCGCCGTGCGGCCACAGTGAAATGAAGGAGCGTGTTGTAAAATTTTCGACAAAGAAAAAAAAAGAAATGTACTAGTAATGAAACAGTATTTGTCTGACAGAACATGTAAAATGAGACAATGCACGATAACAGGCAGCAGGTCTTTATTTGAGGCATAAGTAATGTTGTGCCCGCCTCGCCATACCTCTCTCAGTCGTTTCGCGTACTTGTCCTTTTGATATAGGCCGATTGGAGAGCGTCAGCTCTTAAATTACATACTATTAAAAAAAAAAAAAAAAAAAAAAAAGGGGTATGATTCCTGCTTAGGGTGCAGGAGGTCCCGGGTTCAAATCCCGGACGAGCCCTAGCGTTTTGTGCAAACTGATCGCACGTCAGTGGCTGAGTCAGCGCAAAAAGCTCGCCGTCAATATCAAATGAATTTCTTATTCGATGTGAGCAATTGACACTCGGGTCCGACGCGTGAAGGCGATTACGAAGGTTTCGGGTACAGATGGTAGCAGATGCATGTTAGTACGTCTTGCTTAAAGTGTTGAAAAAGTGTTTCCGCCCGGGATCGAACCGGGGACCTTCCGCGTGTTAGGCAGACGTGATAACCGCTACACCACGGAAACTGCTTGTGTGCATCTTACTTCACAGACAACTTGTAGTGATGTTGCCATCGTAACTAAAAAATTCAATAAATGTGGTACTTGCAAAACGAAGGGACATGCAGCAGATCCACACACGACGTGGCTCATTGGAGGACAATACGACATAGGCAGGAAAATACTGTTCCCGCCCGGGATCGAACCGGGGACCTTCTGCGTGTGAAGCAGACGTGATAACCGCTACACTACGGAAACGACGGACCCCAGGAGTCCATCCTTGTTCACTCGAACTTGCCTCAGACTTTCTCTCGTCCGCGAATGCACACACGACAGTTCTTTTGTCAGCCTGGAACCCATCACAGCCGAGGGCTCAAGAAGTCTTCGGGGTGCTCGAGAGGGTGTCTGCCGTAGCACCCCTAACGAGATAGCGGCGTTTCGCGCAGTCGTTATTGCAAGTCATATCAGCAAAAGCAATCACTTTCTCAGCAGCAGGCAGTGCGAGCCCAGCGGCAGCTCTACATGAAGGTACCAGTAGCCCAGGAAGGCCGCCGACCGCGGGAATTCGCACCGCCCCCATCCCGCCAGCGTACACGAAAGTTCCGCTTTAGACGCCGTGCAGTGTGGACGTGCCTAGTCTTCCGCTCCGCCGTAGCGTTACGTATAGTGGACTATCGTTTTTGTTACGTGTTGTGTTGCCACTTCTGAGAGTATTTCTCCGTCGTTGTTTCGTACCTTGTGTTACTTTCTGTCCTTATTTCAGTGTTTTTTGTGTAGCGGTTTCGACCGCATATTTTGAAAATGTCGTCCCAGGTTATTCCTCGTCAGGCTATAGTTAGTTTTGCTTTTGACAAGTCAACCCGCCATGTGCAACCTAGTTCTCTTGAGATTCATGATTGGTTGGTAGATACCTTTGGTGTTCATTCGGATCAGGTGCACACTGCTTATTTTGATACCGAACTGTATGTTTTCTTTGTTAAGTTTATGGACCAACTTCAGGTTGATAAAATTCTTTCTAAATATGGTCATCAAGTTCTCTTTCGGCATCGGGATGATTCTGTAAGTACCGTGCTGCTTTCCAATGCTTCCATCACGTATACCAATGTTCGTGTTTACAACCTTCCACCGGAGGTGGATAATGTCTATCTTAAGGAGGGTCTACAGAAGTATGGTGATGTAAAGAGCATTCGCCTTGAACGCTGGTCAAGCCAACATCGCCTGCAATGTTACAGTGGTATTCGTTCAGTCGAAATGCACGTTAAGCAGAATATTCCATCTCACCTGCAGATCGGTGGATATCGTGTCCATGTAACATATAGTGGTCAGGTTGGCACCTGTTTTTTGTGCAATGAAAGTGGTCACGTGCGTACCGACTGTCCGCGGAGAGTTTTTGTTTTAAAAAATTCTCTCGAACAGCGTCGCAAGTTAACAGTCGCTGACCTCGTTGCAGGTGGTTCTGCTCTTGGTGTAGCACAGTCCAGTGGTAGTAGCGCCCCGCCACAGGTTTTGCGCACCCCTGATACAGAATTTCCTCCTTTGCGTGCTAAATCTGATGTTGTTCCGTCTGTCCCTCAGGTGGGTGTGCCACTTTTGAATAATAAGAGGCGTCGCCCACACGATGGAAATAGTACGGATGAGGATCTCCCTGAGATGCCCCAGTCCGAGCGACCGGCATCCTCCGAGCCACTGTGTACTGTAGCTGCTCCCTGCCCTCCTGAGGTAGCGGTTCCGGTGGCGGCTGCTGGCGCCCCTCCGGCCTCCGACGCAGCTTCTCTCGAGTCGGGTCGTCGGTCGGGCCTGTTGGCGCCGTCTTCCGAACCGACTTCGATGTCACAACAAGTGGAGCCGCGACAACTTCCTGCTTCGCTGCCCCATACCTCTGCCAGCGGAGCTGCTCCGCTTCTTTCCAACTCTGCGGCCTCGGACCTTCCTGCTCACGTTTCGCCTCCGTGCAGTCCATGTTTGCCGGAAGCTAGTGCAGGTGTTGACCATTCCGTTTTGTCGGATGTTTCCCCCGCGACCCCGGATCCCGCATGTGGACCGGCGCGGGTGGTGTTGGATACAGAACTTGACCCTCCTACGTCACCGGCGGCTGAAGTTTCCTTGCCCGTCAGCCGACGCAAGTTACGCGTTCAGCCGAACGTTAATGCTGTTCGTAAAAAACCGAAACGTAAGGGATCCGCGGCACGGGGTAGCAGTCCCCCTCCCTCGGATGCCTCCGTCGCCCCTGCTATGGACTGTGACGCTGGTGCGTCGGTGTAGGTGATTTGTTTTCTCGCTTTTCTCTCTATGGTTCAAGCATACACCTTTCTTACCTTAAATGTTAACCGTATTGAGTCCGACGTTCGCATTGCCTCTTTGCGGCAGTTTATTTACGACGCCTGTGCGGACGTAGTGTTTTTGCAGGAAGTGTTGTTTTCTGATCTCTCTCTACCTGGATTTCAAACTGTTTTTAATGTCGCGCCGGAATATTCAACAGGAACTGCTCTTTTCTTTCGAGAGGGCATTCCTATTACTGACATTGAATTCCTTGACTCTGGCCGTGGGATTGGTTGTCGTCTTTTTGATCTCCGCCTCGTTGTTTTGTATGCCCCCTCTGGTTCGGGTCACAGTGTGGCTCGATCGCGCTTTTATAAAGAAGAGCTTATTTATCTTTTGCGCCAGAGTCCTCGGAGTCTCCTGCTCGGAGGCGATTTTAATTGTGTTTTACGCCCTGCAGACCAGTCCCCCAATTTTAATTATTGCCGTGATTTACATGACTTAGTTCGTACGATGCATCTGCGTGATGTTTGGGAACACAAATATCCAACCCTGGTGAAATATACGTTTTTTACCGCGTCCTCATGCAGTAGACTCGACAGATTCTATTTATCTGATTTTTTATGTGATAAAATTCTTTCTGTCGATGTTATTCCTACTAGTTTTTCTGACCATTGTGCTTTTACTGCAACTGTAAATCTTAGTCACCAACCTGCAAAACTTTATCGTTCCCAGTGGATGTTAAATGTTTCCCACCTTGCCGACAGTGCTATGGATGATGTTATAAGTGGCGTGTGGGAGCGATGTCTTCGCTCTGTCCCGCGATACCCCTCCTTGCTGGTTTGGTGGACTGCGTTTGCCAAGCCCAAGATTCGTCAGACTTTGATTTTCTACTGTGCTGCTAGGACGCGTGATTTTAAGAACACGTATGAATATTACTACTCTGTCCTGCGTGAACTGTATGACGCGGCGGGTACCTCTCCACTGCGGATCCATGATGTTCGTCGTATTAAAGCCAAGCTCTTGAGCCTTAAACGACGACAGATGGATGGTCTGCGAGTTAAGTCGAAACCTCACTCTCTTGTTGAAGGTGAACTGACATCCTTGTACCACCTGCTACGGCATCAGACTCGTCGTCGTCGCTCCTTCATCTCTTCTCTTACAGTGGATGATGGGCGACAGCTTAGTGCACAGGAGGAAATGGTTCGTGCTCTTCATCAGTATTACACTAGTCTCTATTCTGCCGATGATTCTGGTGAGTCTCTTTCGGATGATGTCTTTGGGGATCTAACTGCGACGATCGCGCCTGACGCGAACGGCGAATTTCTCCGGGAGTTCCAGGTAGATGATGTTTTCGATTTTATTGCTCGCTCTCCGTCCAGTAAATCGCCGGGTCCAGACGGCCTGCCTAAAGAATTTTATCTCCGTTTTTGGCCTCTTTTGGGTGGCATTTTTACGCAGATTTTAAATGAGATTGTCAGAGGGATGGATGTGCCTGCCGATTTTAAAGTAGGGAAAATTGTTTTAATTCCGAAGTCTTCTGGTCGTTTATCTGCTGCCAATCTTCGTCCGCTCACATTGCTGAATTTTGACTATAAGACAGCTGCTAGAGCGCTCAATAGCCGGCTGTCTTCTCTGCTTCGGGGTGTGATTGGTGCACATCAATGTTGTTTTCATGATAGATCTATTCTGACACCAGTAGCCGAATATCGGGATGTTGTCTCGGTTGCGGCGGTTACAAACGTACATTGTGCCTTTGCCTTCCTTGATTTTTATAAGGCTTTTGATCACGTCAGTCATGTGTTTTTAGATCGTGTTTTAGGTACAATAGGTTTTAACGCTTCATCACGTGGTGTTCTTGGCAATTTGTACAGGGGAATAACAGCTCGGGTGTCAGTCAATGGGCAGCTGACGCCGCCCATTGCTATCCGCCGCGGAGTGCCTCAGGGTAGTCCGCTCTCTATGTCTTTATTCGTTTTGTCCCTGGAACCGCTGCTTCGGACTATTGCTCTCAAGCTTCAGGGTATGTCCCTCTCTGGTGGGAAGCTCTCGGTTAAGGCATATGCGGATGATGTCGTTGTTCTCCTCCGTCAACGAGATGATATCCCGTTGTTGAAAGGGGCAGTTGATGCATACTGTCGTGTCTCTGGAGCGCGTCTCAATCAGGGTAAATGTAAGTTCCTTGATATTCGAGGATTTCGCGATGCTGACGTCCCTTGGGCCACTTTTGTCGATCGCCATACGTCCTTGGGGATTATCATTGATCGGTGTCCTCTAAAAATGGCGGCTCTCAATTGGAAATCTGTCACCGAGAAGATACAGGGGGCTCTGATGGTCCATGAGCAGCGCTCTGCTACCATTTTGCAAAAAGTCAGAATTTTAGACACCTACGTTCTATGTAAAGCTTATTATGTTGCTCAGCTGCTCCCACTTCCCATGATGGTGGCGAAAAGGTTGCGCCAATTGTCTAGCAGGTTTATATGGAAGGGCCATCTATTCAAGTTACGTTACGAGGTAATGACGAAACCGCGTCTCTCCGGAGGCTTGGGCCTCTCTGACATTACTCGCAAGGCGTCTGCTTTGTACGTCCGCCGAACGACTCTAATTGTTACGCAAGAAGTGACTTCAATTACATCCAGGCTTTTTACTGTTGTGCGTCCGGCGAGCCTTGCTCCACCTGTCGATGTCGGACGCCTAAATTTTAAGTTGAAACACATTCGGGAATTTTACATTGCGTTGAGTTACCTCGGTGACGTCTTCTTGCGGCGACCGGTGCCAACGACCAAAGGCTTGATTGCCCGCTGGGAGGGGCTGGCCGGTCCCAATCCAATAGAACTGGCGTCTCCATCTGTGTCCTGGAGGAACGTCTGGAAGAACGTTAGTCTGCCGATCCACTCTATGGCCGTGGCGTCCACGTGGTATAGGGTAATAAATAATTTGGTTCCCACCAATGTACGACTGCACCGTATTGGTCTTTCTGACACGGACACCTGTACTCGGTGTGGTCTCCTGGATACCCTTGAACATCGATTCACCTGCTGTGGGCACCTTCCTAATTGGCGTTGGCTCAGGAAACAACTTGCTTTTGTCACTAGGTCTGCTGAAGCCGCTTATACTATTGACATCATCGTCCGGCCCGATTCTTCCTTTTTTCCGCGGACGAAGCTCCATACCGTCATGTGGTTGATTGGCCATTTCGTACATTTTGTCAACAGTTGTCATGAAGAGGATGGACACCTAGCGTTTCGGCAGTACATGCTTACTGCCTACTGGCAGCGCTTGCGATTGCCAGGCCTCCGAGATGATTTTGCCAATATGCTTAGCCTGACATTTGAAAGAGAGGGTGTTGGCTAAGGTCACCTGTGTGAGCCATTTTCTTTTATACTGTTTCTGGATTTGCCGCCTTTATATATGTTTCTTCTCTACACCAGGACTGAAGTTTTCGTGTTTTAATCTTTATTTCAGTAAGCAGTCTACAATATATAGTCATGTTTTAGGATTTTAATTTCAGTACTGTACTTCTTTTAAAGTGGCTGTGTGGTGGATATTCTTTAATATTTTTTTCAATAGATATATTCGTTCGAGTGGTAGAGTGTCTGCTTCAAAAAAAAAAAAAAAAAAAAAAAAAAAAAAAAAAAAAAAAAAAAGTTGGTTAGAGCGTCGTGCTAATAACGTAAAGAAAAAAAAAAAAAAAAAAATGGATAAGGCATAAAAAAAAAAAAAAAAGCGGTATGATTCCTGCTTAGGGTGCAGGAGGTCCCGGGTTCAAATCCCGGACGAGCCCTAGCGTTTTGTGCAAACTGATCGCACGTCAGTGGCTGAGTCAGCGCAAAAAGCTCGCCGTCAATATCAAACGAATTTCTTATTCGATGTGAGCAATTGACACTCGGGTCCGACGCGTGAAGGCGATTACGAAGGTTTCGGGTACAGATGGTAGCAGATGCATGTTAGTACGTCTTGCTTAAAGTGATGAAAAAGTGTTTCCGCCCGGGATCGAACCGGGGACCTTCTGCGTGTTAGGCAGACGTGATAACCGCTACACCACGGAAACTGCTTGTGTGCACCTTACTTCACAGACAACTTGTAGTGATGTTGCCATCGTAACTAAAAAATTCAATAAATGTGGTACTTGCAAAACGAAGGGACATGCAGCAGATCCACACACGACGTGGCTCATTGGAGGACAATACGACATAGGCAGGAAAATACTGTTCCCGCCCGGGATCGAACCGGGGACCTTCTGCGTGTGAAGCAGACGTGATAACCGCTACACTACGGAAACGACGGACCCCAGGAGTCCATCCTTGTTCACTCGAACTTGCCTCAGACTTTCTCTCGTCCGCGAATGCACACACGACAGTTCTTTTGTCAGCCTGGAACCCATCACAGCCGAGGGCTCAAGAAGTCTTCGGGGTGCTCGAGAGGGTGTCTGCCGTAGCACCCCTAACGAGATAGCGGCGTTTCGCGCAGTCGTTATTGCAAGTCATATCAGCAAAAGCAATCACTTTCTCAGCAGCAGGCAGTGCGAGCCCAGCGGCAGCTCTACATGAAGGTACCAGTAGCCCAGGAAGGCCGCCGACCGCGGGAATTCGCACCGCCCCCATCCCGCCAGCGTACACGAGACTTCCAGGGCACCCTGGACGACATCGAGGGACTGGAATAATTGGCATTCGCCGTGTCACAGGGCTCGTTGGTCTACGGGTATGATTCCTGCTTAGGGTGCAGGAGGTCCCGGGTTCAAATCCCGGACGAGCCCTAGCGTTTTGTGCAAACTGATCGCACGTCAGTGGCTGAGTCAGCGCAAAAAGCTCGCCGTCAATATCAAATGAATTTCTTATTCGATGTGAGCAATTGACACTCGGGTCCGACGCGTGAAGGCGATTACGAAGGTTTCGGGTACAGATGGTAGCAGATGCATGTTAGTACGTCTTGCTTAAAGTGATGAAAAAGTGTTTCCGCCCGGGATCGAACCGGGGACCTTCTGCGTGTTAGGCAGACGTGATAACCGCTACACCACGGAAACTGCTTGTGTGCACCTTACTTCACAGACAACTTGTAGTGATGTTGCCATCGTAACTAAAAAATTCAATAAATGTGGTACTTGCAAAACGAAGGGACATGCAGCAGATCCACACACGACGTGGCTCATTGGAGGACAATACGACATAGGCAGGAAAATACTGTTCCCGCCCGGGATCGAACCGGGGACCTTCTGCGTGTGAAGCAGACGTGATAACCGCTACACTACGGAAACGACGGACCCCAGGAGTCCATCCTTGTTCACTCGAACTTGCCTCAGACTTTCTCTCGTCCGCGAATGCACACACGACAGTTCTTTTGTCAGCCTGGAACCCATCACAGCCGAGGGCTCAAGAAGTCTTCGGGGTGCTCGAGAGGGTGTCTGCCGTAGCACCCCTAACGAGATAGCGGCGTTTCGCGCAGTCGTTATTGCAAGTCATATCAGCAAAAGCAATCACTTTCTCAGCAGCAGGCAGTGCGAGCCCAGCGGCAGCTCTACATGAAGGTACCAGTAGCCCAGGAAGGCCGCCGACCGCGGGAATTCGCACCGCCCCCATCCCGCCAGCGTACACGAGACTTCCAGGGCACCCTGGACGACATCGAGGGACTGGAATAATTGGCATTCGCCGTGTCACAGGGCTCGTTGGTCTAGGGGTATGATTCCTGCTTAGGGTGCAGGAGGTCCCGGGTTCAAATCCCGGACGAGCCCTAGCGTTTTGTGCAAACTGATCGCACGTCAGTGGCTGAGTCAGCGCAAAAAGCTCGCCGTCAATATCAAATGAATTTCTTATTCGATGTGAGCAATTGACACTCGGGTCCGACGCGTGAAGGCGATTACGAAGGTTTCGGGTACAGATGGTAGCAGATGCATGTTAGTACGTCTTGCTTAAAGTGATGAAAAAGTGTTTCCGCCCGGGATCGAACCGGGGACCTTCTGCGTGTTAGGCAGACGTGATAACCGCTACACCACGGAAACTGCTTGTGTGCACCTTACTTCACAGACAACTTGTAGTGATGTTGCCATCGTAACTAAAAAATTCAATAAATGTGGTACTTGCAAAACGAAGGGACATGCAGCAGATCCACACACGACGTGGCTCATTGGAGGACAATACGACATAGGCAGGAAAATACTGTTCCCGCCCGGGATCGAACCGGGGCCCTTCTGCGTGTGAAGCAGACGTGATAACCGCTACACTACGGAAACGACGGACCCCAGGAGTCCATCCTTGTTCACTCGAACTTGCCTCAGACTTTCTCTCGTCCGCGAATGCACACACGACAGTTCTTTTGTCAGCCTGGAACCCATCACAGCCGAGGGCTCAAGAAGTCTTCGGGGTGCTCGAGAGGGTGTCTGCCGTAGCACCCCTAACGAGATAGCGGCGTTTCGCGCAGTCGTTATTGCAAGTCATATCAGCAAAAGCAATCACTTTCTCAGCAGCAGGCAGTGCGAGCCCAGCGGCAGCTCTACATGAAGGTACCAGTAGCCCAGGAAGGCCGCCGACCGCGGGAATTCGCACCGCACCCATCCCGCCAGCGTACACGAGACTTCCAGGGCACCCTGGACGACATCGAGGGACCGGAATAATTGGCATTCGCCGTGTCACAGGGCTCGTTGGTCTAGGGGTATGATTCCTGCTTAGGGTGCAGGAGGTCCCGGGTTCAAATCCCGGACGAGCCCTAGCGTTTTGTGCAAACTGATCGCACGTCAGTGGCTGAGTCAGCGCAAAAAGCTCGCCGTCAATATCAAATGAATTTCTTATTCGATGTGAGCAATTGACACTCGGGTCCGACGCGTGAAGGCGATTACGAAGGTTTCGGGTACAGATGGTAGCAGATGCATGTTAGTACGTCTTGCTTAAAGTGATGAAAAAGTGTTTCCGCCCGGGATCGAACCGGGGACCTTCTGCGTGTTAGGCAGACGTGATAACCGCTACACCACGGAAACTGCTTGTGTGCACCTTACTTCACAGACAACTTGTAGTGATGTTGCCATCGTAACTAAAAAATTCAATAAATGTGGTACTTGCAAAACGAAGGGACATGCAGCAGATCCACACACGACGTGGCTCATTGGAGGACAATACGACATAGGCAGGAAAATACTGTTCCCGCCCGGGATCGAACCGGGGACCTTCTGCGTGTGAAGCAGACGTGATAACCGCTACACTACGGAAACGACGGACCCCAGGAGTCCATCCTTGTTCACTCGAACTTGCCTCAGACTTTCTCTCGTCCGCGAATGCACACACGACAGTTCTTTTGTCAGCCTGGAACCCATCACAGCCGAGGGCTCAAGAAGTCTTCGGGGTGCTCGAGAGGGTGTCTGCCGTAGCACCCCTAACGAGATAGCGGCGTTTCGCGCAGTCGTTATTGCAAGTCATATCAGCAAAAGCAATCACTTTCTCAGCAGCAGGCAGTGCGAGCCTAGCGGCAGCTCTACATGAAGGTACCAGTAGCCCAGGAAGGCCGCCGACCGCGGGAATTCGCACCGCCCCCATCCCGCCAGCGTACACGAGACTTCCAGGGCACCCTGGACGACATCGAGGGACTGGAATAATTGGCATTCGCCGTGTCACAGGGCTCGTTGGTCTAGGGGTATGATTCCTGCTTAGGGTGCAGGAGGTCCCGGGTTCAAATCCCGGACGAGCCCTAGCGTTTTGTGCAAACTGATCGCACGTCAGTGGCTGAGTCAGCGCAAAAAGCTCGCCGTCAATATCAAATGAATTTCTTATTCGATGTGAGCAATTGACACTCGGGTCCGACGCGTGAAGGCGATTACGAAGGTTTCGGGTACAGATGGTAGCAGATGCATGTTAGTACGTCTTGCTTAAAGTGATGAAAAAGTGTTTCCGCCCGGGATCGAACCGGGGACCTTCTGCGTGTTAGGCAGACGTGATAACCGCTACACCACGGAAACTGCTTGTGTGCACCTTACTTCACAGACAACTTGTAGTGATGTTGCCATCGTAACTAAAAAATTCAATAAATGTGGTACTTGCAAAACGAAGGGACATGCAGCAGATCCACACACGACGTGGCTCATTGGAGGACAATACGACATAGGCAGGAAAATACTGTTCCCGCCCGGGATCGAACCGGGGACCTTCTGCGTGTGAAGCAGACGTGATAACCGCTACACTACGGAAACGACGGACCCCAGGAGTCCATCCTTGTTCACTCGAACTTGCCTCAGACTTTCTCTCGTCCGCGAATGCACACACGACAGTTCTTTTGTCAGCCTGGAACCCATCACAGCCGAGGGCTCAAGAAGTCTTCGGGGTGCTCGAGAGGGTGTCTGCCGTAGCACCCCTAACGAGATAGCGGCGTTTCGCGCAGTCGTTATTGCAAGTCATATCAGCAAAAGCAATCACTTTCTCAGCAGCAGGCAGTGCGAGCCCAGCGGCAGCTCTACATGAAGGTACCAGTAGCCCAGGAAGGCCGCCGACCGCGGGAATTCGCACCGCCCCCATCCCGCCAGCGTACACGAGACTTCCAGGGCACCCTGGACGACATCGAGGGACTGGAATAATTGGCATTCGCCGTGTCACAGGGCTCGTTGGTCTAGGGGTATGATTCCTGCTTAGGGTGCAGGAGGTCCCGGGTTCAAATCCCGGACGAGCCCTAGCGTTTTGTGCAAACTGATCGCACGTCAGTGGCTGAGTCAGCGCAAAAAGCTCGCCGTCAATATCAAATGAATTTCTTATTCGATGTGAGCAATTGACACTCGGGTCCGACGCGTGAAGGCGATTACGAAGGTTTCGGGTACAGATGGTAGCAGATGCATGTTAGTACGTCTTGCTTAAAGTGATGAAAAAGTGTTTCCGCCCGGGATCGAACCGGGGACCTTCTGCGTGTTAGGCAGACGTGATAACCGCTACACCACGGAAACTGCTTGTGTGCACCTTACTTCACAGACAACTTGTAGTGATGTTGCCATCGTAACTAAAAAATTCAATAAATGTGGTACTTGCAAAACGAAGGGACATGCAGCAGATCCACACACGACGTGGCTCATTGGAGGACAATACGACATAGGCAGGAAAATACTGTTCCCGCCCGGGATCGAACCGGGGACCTTCTGCGTGTGAAGCAGACGTGATAACCGCTACACTACGGAAACGACGGACCCCAGGAGTCCATCCTTGTTCACTCGAACTTGCCTCAGACTTTCTCTCGTCCGCGAATGCACACACGACAGTTCTTTTGTCAGCCTGGAACCCATCACAGCCGAGGGCTCAAGAAGTCTTCGGGGTGCTCGAGAGGGTGTCTGCCGTAGCACCCCTAACGAGATAGCGGCGTTTCGCGCAGTCGTTATTGCAAGTCATATCAGCAAAAGCAATCACTTTCTCAGCAGCAGGCAGTGCGAGCCCAGCGGCAGCTCTACATGAAGGTACCAGTAGCCCAGGAAGGCCGCCGACCGCGGGAATTCGCACCGCCCCCATCCCGCCAGCGTACACGAGACTTCCAGGGCACCCTGGACGACATCGAGGGACTGGAATAATTGGCATTCGCCGTGTCACAGGGCTCGTTGGTCTAGGGGTATGATTCCTGCTTAGGGTGCAGGAGGTCCCGGGTTCAAATCCCGGACGAGCCCTAGCGTTTTGTGCAAACTGATCGCACGTCAGTGGCTGAGTCAGCGCAAAAAGCTCGCCGTCAATATCAAATGAATTTCTTATTCGATGTGAGCAATTGACACTCGGGTCCGACGCGTGAAGGCGATTACGAAGGTTTCGGGTACAGATGGTAGCAGATGCATGTTAGTACGTCTTGCTTAAAGTGATGAAAAAGTGTTTTCGCCCGGGATCGAACCGGGGACCTTCTGCGTGTTAGGCAGACGTGATAACCGCTACACCACGGAAACTGCTTGTGTGCACCTTACTTCACAGACAACTTGTAGTGATGTTGCCATCGTAACTAAAAAATTCAATAAATGTGGTACTTGCGAAACGAAGGGACATGCAGCAGATCCACACACGACGTGGCTCATTGGAGGACAATACGACATAGGCAGGAAAATACTGTTCCCGCCCGGGATCGAACCGGGGACCTTCTGCGTGTGAAGCAGACGTGATAACCGCTACACTACGGAAACGACGGACCCCAGGAGTCCATCCTTGTTCACTCGAACTTGCCTCAGACTTTCTCTCGTCCACGAATGCACACACGACAGTTCTTTTGTCAGCCTGGAACCCATCACAGCCGAGGGCTCAAGAAGTCTTCGGGGTGCTCGAGAGGGTGTCTGCCGTAGCACCCCTAACGAGATAGCGGCGTTTCGCGCAGTCGTTATTGCAAGTCATATCAGCAAAAGCAATCACTTTCTCAGCAGCAGGCAGTGCGAGCCCAGCGGCAGCTCTACATGAAGGTACCAGTAGCCCAGGAAGGCCGCCGACCGCGGGAATTCGCACCGCCCCCATCCCGCCAGCGTACACGAGACTTCCAGGGCACCCTGGACGACATCGAGGGACTGGAATAATTGGCATTCGCCGTGTCACAGGGCTCGTTGGTCTAGGGGTATGATTCCTGCTTAGGGTGCAGGAGGTCCCGGGTTCAAATCCCGGACGAGCCCTAGCGTTTTGTGCAAACTGATCGCACGTCAGTGGCTGAGTCAGCGCAAAAAGCTCGCCGTCAATATCAAATGAATTTCTTATTCGATGTGAGCAATTGACACTCGGGTCCGACGCGTGAAGGCGATTACGAAGGTTTCGGGTACAGATGGTAGCAGATGCATGTTAGTACGTCTTGCTTAAAGTGATGAAAAAGTGTTTCCGCCCGGGATCGAACCGGGGACCTTCTGCGTGTTAGGCAGACGTGATAACCGCTACACCACGGAAACTGCTTGTGTGCACCTTACTTCACAGACAACTTGCAGTGATGTTGCCATCGTAACTAAAAAATTCAATAAATGTGGTACTTGCAAAACGAAGGGACATGCAGCAGATCCACACACGACGTGGCTCATTGGAGGACAATACGACATAGGCAGGAAAATACTGTTCCCGCCCGGGATCGAACCGGGGACCTTCTGCGTGTGAAGCAGACGTGATAACCGCTACACTACGGAAACGACGGACCCCAGGAGTCCATCCTTGTTCACTCGAACTTGCCTCAGACTTTCTCTCGTCCGCGAATGCACACACGACAGTTCTTTTGTCAGCCTGGAACCCATCACAGCCGAGGGCTCAAGAAGTCTTCGGGGTGCTCGAGAGGGTGTCTGCCGTAGCACCCCTAACGAGATAGCGGCGTTTCGCGCAGTCGTTATTGCAAGTCATATCAGCAAAAGCAATCACTTTCTCAGCAGCAGGCAGTGCGAGCCCAGCGGCAGCTCTACATGAAGGTACCAGTAGCCCAGGAAGGCCGCCGACCGCGGGAATTCGCACCGCCCCCATCCCGCCAGCGTACACGAGACTTCCAGGGCACCCTGGACGACATCGAGGGACTGGAATAATTGGCATTCGCCGTGTCACAGGGCTCGTTGGTCTACGGGTATGATTCCTGCTTAGGGTGCAGGAGGTCCCGGGTTCAAATCCCGGACGAGCCCTAGCGTTTTGTGCAAACTGATCGCACGTCAGTGGCTGAGTCAGCGCAAAAAGCTCGCCGTCAATATCAAATGAATTTCTTATTCGATGTGAGCAATTGACACTCGGGTCCGACGCGTGAAGGCGATTACGAAGGTTTCGGGTACAGATGGTAGCAGATGCATGTTAGTACGTCTTGCTTAAAGTGATGAAAAAGTGTTTCCGCCCGGGATCGAACCGGGGACCTTCTGCGTGTTAGGCAGACGTGATAACCGCTACACCACGGAAACTGCTTGTGTGCACCTTACTTCACAGACAACTTGTAGTGATGTTGCCATCGTAACTAAAAAATTCAATAAATGTGGTACTTGCAAAACGAAGGGACATGCAGCAGATCCACACACGACGTGGCTCATTGGAGGACAATACGACATAGGCAGGAAAATACTGTTCCCGCCCGGGATCGAACCGGGGACCTTCTGCGTGTGAAGCAGACGTGATAACGGCTACACTACGGAAACGACAGACCCCAGGAGTCCATCCTTGTTCACTCGAACTTGCCTCAGACTTTCTCTCGTCCGCGAATGCACACACGACAGTTCTTTTGTCAGCCTGGAACCCATCACAGCCGAGGGCTCAAGAAGTCTTCGGGGTGCTCGAGAGGGTGTCTGCCGTAGCACCCCTAACGAGATAGCGGCGTTTCGCGCAGTCGTTATTGCAAGTCATATCAGCAAAAGCAATCACTTTCTCAGCAGCAGGCAGTGCGAGCCCAGCGGCAGCTCTACATGAAGGTACCAGTAGCCCAGGAAGGCCGCCGACCGCGGGAATTCGCACCGCCCCCATCCCGCCAGCGTACACGAGACTTCCAGGGCACCCTGGACGACATCGAGGGACTGGAATAATTGGCATTCGCCGTGTCACAGGGCTCGTTGGTCTAGGGGTATGATTCCTGCTTAGGGTGCAGGAGGTCCCGGGTTCAAATCCCGGACGAGCCCTAGCGTTTTGTGCAAACTGATCGCACGTCAGTGGCTGAGTCAGCGCAAAAAGCTCGCCGTCAATATCAAATGAATTTCTTATTCGATGTGAGCAATTGACACTCGGGTCCGACGCGTGAAGGCGATTACGAAGGTTTCGGGTACAGATGGTAGCAGATGCATGTTAGTACGTCTTGCTTAAAGTGATGAAAAAGTGTTTTCGCCCGGGATCGAACCGGGGACCTTCTGCGTGTTAGGCAGACGTGATAACCGCTACACCACGGAAACTGCTTGTGTGCACCTTACTTCACAGACAACTTGTAGTGATGTTGCCATCGTAACTAAAAAATTCAATAAATGTGGTACTTGCGAAACGAAGGGACATGCAGCAGATCCACACACGACGTGGCTCATTGGAGGACAATACGACATAGGCAGGAAAATACTGTTCCCGCCCGGGATCGAACCGGGGACCTTCTGCGTGTGAAGCAGACGTGATAACCGCTACACTACGGAAACGACGGACCCCAGGAGTCCATCCTTGTTCACTCGAACTTGCCTCAGACTTTCTCTCGTCCACGAATGCACACACGACAGTTCTTTTGTCAGCCTGGAACCCATCACAGCCGAGGGCTCAAGAAGTCTTCGGGGTGCTCGAGAGGGTGTCTGCCGTAGCACCCCTAACGAGATAGCGGCGTTTCGCGCAGTCGTTATTGCAAGTCATATCAGCAAAAGCAATCACTTTCTCAGCAGCAGGCAGTGCGAGCCCAGCGGCAGCTCTACATGAAGGTACCAGTAGCCCAGGAAGGCCGCCGACCGCGGGAATTCGCACCGCCCCCATCCCGCCAGCGTACACGAGACTTCCAGGGCACCCTGGACGACATCGAGGGACTGGAATAATTGGCATTCGCCGTGTCACAGGGCTCGTTGGTCTAGGGGTATGATTCCTGCTTAGGGTGCAGGAGGTCCCGGGTTCAAATCCCGGACGAGCCCTAGCGTTTTGTGCAAACTGATCGCACGTCAGTGGCTGAGTCAGCGCAAAAAGCTCGCCGTCAATATCAAATGAATTTCTTATTCGATGTGAGCAATTGACACTCGGGTCCGACGCGTGAAGGCGATTACGAAGGTTTCGGGTACAGATGGTAGCAGATGCATGTTAGTACGTCTTGCTTAAAGTGATGAAAAAGTGTTTCCGCCCGGGATCGAACCGGGGACCTTCTGCGTGTTAGGCAGACGTGATAACCGCTACACCACGGAAACTGCTTGTGTGCACCTTACTTCACAGACAACTTGCAGTGATGTTGCCATCGTAACTAAAAAATTCAATAAATGTGGTACTTGCAAAACGAAGGGACATGCAGCAGATCCACACACGACGTGGCTCATTGGAGGACAATACGACATAGGCAGGAAAATACTGTTCCCGCCCGGGATCGAACCGGGGACCTTCTGCGTGTGAAGCAGACGTGATAACCGCTACACTACGGAAACGACGGACCCCAGGAGTCCATCCTTGTTCACTCGAACTTGCCTCAGACTTTCTCTCGTCCGCGAATGCACACACGACAGTTCTTTTGTCAGCCTGGAACCCATCACAGCCGAGGGCTCAAGAAGTCTTCGGGGTGCTCGAGAGGGTGTCTGCCGTAGCACCCCTAACGAGATAGCGGCGTTTCGCGCAGTCGTTATTGCAAGTCATATCAGCAAAAGCAATCACTTTCTCAGCAGCAGGCAGTGCGAGCCCAGCGGCAGCTCTACATGAAGGTACCAGTAGCCCAGGAAGGCCGCCGACCGCGGGAATTCGCACCGCCCCCATCCCGCCAGCGTACACGAGACTTCCAGGGCACCCTGGACGACATCGAGGGACTGGAATAATTGGCATTCGCCGTGTCACAGGGCTCGTTGGTCTACGGGTATGATTCCTGCTTAGGGTGCAGGAGGTCCCGGGTTCAAATCCCGGACGAGCCCTAGCGTTTTGTGCAAACTGATCGCACGTCAGTGGCTGAGTCAGCGCAAAAAGCTCGCCGTCAATATCAAATGAATTTCTTATTCGATGTGAGCAATTGACACTCGGGTCCGACGCGTGAAGGCGATTACGAAGGTTTCGGGTACAGATGGTAGCAGATGCATGTTAGTACGTCTTGCTTAAAGTGATGAAAAAGTGTTTCCGCCCGGGATCGAACCGGGGACCTTCTGCGTGTTAGGCAGACGTGATAACCGCTACACCACGGAAACTGCTTGTGTGCACCTTACTTCACAGACAACTTGTAGTGATGTTGCCATCGTAACTAAAAAATTCAATAAATGTGGTACTTGCAAAACGAAGGGACATGCAGCAGATCCACACACGACGTGGCTCATTGGAGGACAATACGACATAGGCAGGAAAATACTGTTCCCGCCCGGGATCGAACCGGGGACCTTCTGCGTGTGAAGCAGACGTGATAACGGCTACACTACGGAAACGACAGACCCCAGGAGTCCATCCTTGTTCACTCGAACTTGCCTCAGACTTTCTCTCGTCCGCGAATGCACACACGACAGTTCTTTTGTCAGCCTGGAACCCATCACAGCCGAGGGCTCAAGAAGTCTTCGGGGTGCTCGAGAGGGTGTCTGCCGTAGCACCCCTAACGAGATAGCGGCGTTTCGCGCAGTCGTTATTGCAAGTCATATCAGCAAAAGCAATCACTTTCTCAGCAGCAGGCAGTGCGAGCCCAGCGGCAGCTCTACATGAAGGTACCAGTAGCCCAGGAAGGCCGCCGACCGCGGGAATTCGCACCGCCCCCATCCCGCCAGCGTACACGAGACTTCCAGGGCACCCTGGACGACATCGAGGGACTGGAATAATTGGCATTCGCCGTGTCACAGGGCTCGTTGGTCTAGGGGTATGATTCCTGCTTAGGGTGCAGGAGGTCCCGGGTTCAAATCCCGGACGAGCCCTAGCGTTTTGTGCAAACTGATCGCACGTCAGTGGCTGAGTCAGCGCAAAAAGCTCGCCGTCAATATCAAATGAATTTCTTATTCGATGTGAGCAATTGACACTCGGGTCCGACGCGTGAAGGCGATTACGAAGGTTTCGGGTACAGATGGTAGCAGATGCATGTTAGTACGTCTTGCTTAAAGTGATGAAAAAGTGTTTTCGCCCGGGATCGAACCGGGGACCTTCTGCGTGTTAGGCAGACGTGATAACCGCTACACCACGGAAACTGCTTGTGTGCACCTTACTTCACAGACAACTTGTAGTGATGTTGCCATCGTAACTAAAAAATTCAATAAATGTGGTACTTGCGAAACGAAGGGACATGCAGCAGATCCACACACGACGTGGCTCATTGGAGGACAATACGACATAGGCAGGAAAATACTGTTCCCGCCCGGGATCGAACCGGGGACCTTCTGCGTGTGAAGCAGACGTGATAACCGCTACACTACGGAAACGACGGACCCCAGGAGTCCATCCTTGTTCACTCGAACTTGCCTCAGACTTTCTCTCGTCCACGAATGCACACACGACAGTTCTTTTGTCAGCCTGGAACCCATCACAGCCGAGGGCTCAAGAAGTCTTCGGGGTGCTCGAGAGGGTGTCTGCCGTAGCACCCCTAACGAGATAGCGGCGTTTCGCGCAGTCGTTATTGCAAGTCATATCAGCAAAAGCAATCACTTTCTCAGCAGCAGGCAGTGCGAGCCCAGCGGCAGCTCTACATGAAGGTACCAGTAGCCCAGGAAGGCCGCCGACCGCGGGAATTCGCACCGCCCCCATCCCGCCAGCGTACACGAGACTTCCAGGGCACCCTGGACGACATCGAGGGACTGGAATAATTGGCATTCGCCGTGTCACAGGGCTCGTTGGTCTAGGGGTATGATTCCTGCTTAGGGTGCAGGAGGTCCCGGGTTCAAATCCCGGACGAGCCCTAGCGTTTTGTGCAAACTGATCGCACGTCAGTGGCTGAGTCAGCGCAAAAAGCTCGCCGTCAATATCAAATGAATTTCTTATTCGATGTGAGCAATTGACACTCGGGTCCGACGCGTGAAGGCGATTACGAAGGTTTCGGGTACAGATGGTAGCAGATGCATGTTAGTACGTCTTGCTTAAAGTGATGAAAAAGTGTTTCCGCCCGGGATCGAACCGGGGACCTTCTGCGTGTTAGGCAGACGTGATAACCGCTACACCACGGAAACTGCTTGTGTGCACCTTACTTCACAGACAACTTGCAGTGATGTTGCCATCGTAACTAAAAAATTCAATAAATGTGGTACTTGCAAAACGAAGGGACATGCAGCAGATCCACACACGACGTGGCTCATTGGAGGACAATACGACATAGGCAGGAAAATACTGTTCCCGCCCGGGATCGAACCGGGGACCTTCTGCGTGTGAAGCAGACGTGATAACCGCTACACTACGGAAACGACGGACCCCAGGAGTCCATCCTTGTTCACTCGAACTTGCCTCAGACTTTCTCTCGTCCGCGAATGCACACACGACAGTTCTTTTGTCAGCCTGGAACCCATCACAGCCGAGGGCTCAAGAAGTCTTCGGGGTGCTCGAGAGGGTGTCTGCCGTAGCACCCCTAACGAGATAGCGGCGTTTCGCGCAGTCGTTATTGCAAGTCATATCAGCAAAAGCAATCACTTTCTCAGCAGCAGGCAGTGCGAGCCCAGCGGCAGCTCTACATGAAGGTACCAGTAGCCCAGGAAGGCCGCCGACCGCGGGAATTCGCACCGCCCCCATCCCGCCAGCGTACACGAGACTTCCAGGGCACCCTGGACGACATCGAGGGACTGGAATAATTGGCATTCGCCGTGTCACAGGGCTCGTTGGTCTACGGGTATGATTCCTGCTTAGGGTGCAGGAGGTCCCGGGTTCAAATCCCGGACGAGCCCTAGCGTTTTGTGCAAACTGATCGCACGTCAGTGGCTGAGTCAGCGCAAAAAGCTCGCCGTCAATATCAAATGAATTTCTTATTCGATGTGAGCAATTGACACTCGGGTCCGACGCGTGAAGGCGATTACGAAGGTTTCGGGTACAGATGGTAGCAGATGCATGTTAGTACGTCTTGCTTAAAGTGATGAAAAAGTGTTTCCGCCCGGGATCGAACCGGGGACCTTCTGCGTGTTAGGCAGACGTGATAACCGCTACACCACGGAAACTGCTTGTGTGCACCTTACTTCACAGACAACTTGTAGTGATGTTGCCATCGTAACTAAAAAATTCAATAAATGTGGTACTTGCAAAACGAAGGGACATGCAGCAGATCCACACACGACGTGGCTCATTGGAGGACAATACGACATAGGCAGGAAAATACTGTTCCCGCCCGGGATCGAACCGGGGACCTTCTGCGTGTGAAGCAGACGTGATAACGGCTACACTACGGAAACGACAGACCCCAGGAGTCCATCCTTGTTCACTCGAACTTGCCTCAGACTTTCTCTCGTCCGCGAATGCACACACGACAGTTCTTTTGTCAGCCTGGAACCCATCACAGCCGAGGGCTCAAGAAGTCTTCGGGGTGCTCGAGAGGGTGTCTGCCGTAGCACCCCTAACGAGATAGCGGCGTTTCGCGCAGTCGTTATTGCAAGTCATATCAGCAAAAGCAATCACTTTCTCAGCAGCAGGCAGTGCGAGCCCAGCGGCAGCTCTACATGAAGGTACCAGTAGCCCAGGAAGGCCGCCGACCGCGGGAATTCGCACCGCCCCCATCCCGCCAGCGTACACGAGACTTCCAGGGCACCCTGGACGACATCGAGGGACTGGAATAATTGGCATTCGCCGTGTCACAGGGCTCGTTGGTCTAGGGGTATGATTCCTGCTTAGGGTGCAGGAGGTCCCGGGTTCAAATCCCGGACGAGCCCTAGCGTTTTGTGCAAACTGATCGCACGTCAGTGGCTGAGTCAGCGCAAAAAGCTCGCCGTCAATATCAAATGAATTTCTTATTCGATGTGAGCAATTGACACTCGGGTCCGACGCGTGAAGGCGATTACGAAGGTTTCGGGTACAGATGGTAGCAGATGCATGTTAGTACGTCTTGCTTAAAGTGATGAAAAAGTGTTTTCGCCCGGGATCGAACCGGGGACCTTCTGCGTGTTAGGCAGACGTGATAACCGCTACACCACGGAAACTGCTTGTGTGCACCTTACTTCACAGACAACTTGTAGTGATGTTGCCATCGTAACTAAAAAATTCAATAAATGTGGTACTTGCAAAACGAAGGGACATGCAGCAGATCCACACACGACGTGGCTCATTGGAGGACAATACGACATAGGCAGGAAAATACTGTTCCCGCCCGGGATCGAACCGGGCACCTTCTGCGTGTGAAGCAGACGTGATAACCGCTACACTACGGAAACGACAGACCCCAGGAGTCCATCCTTGTTCACTCGAATTTGCCTCAGACTTTCTCTCGCCCGCGAATGCACACACGACAGTTCTTTTGTCAGCCTGGAACCCATCACAGCCGAGGGCTCAAGAAGTCTTCGGGGTGCTCGAGAGGGTGTCTGCCGTAGCACCCCTAACGAGATAGCGGCGTTTCGCGCAGTCGTTATTGCAAGT
This sequence comes from Schistocerca piceifrons, assembly GCF_021461385.2. NCBI lineage: Eukaryota > Metazoa > Arthropoda > Insecta > Orthoptera > Acrididae > Schistocerca > Schistocerca piceifrons. The sequence goes on along the minus strand of NW_025728775.1, from coordinate 600,501 downwards.
CATATCAGCAAAAGCAATCACTTTCTCAGCAGCAGGCAGTGCGAGCCCAGCGGCAGCTCTACATGAAGGTACCAGTAGCCCAGGAAGGCCGCCGACCGCGGGAATTCGCACCGCCCCCATCCCGCCAGCGTACACGAGACTTCCAGGGCACCCTGGACGACATCGAGGGACTGGAATAATTGGCATTCGCCGTGTCACAGGGCTCGTTGGTCTAGGGGTATGATTCCTGCTTAGGGTGCAGGAGGTCCCGGGTTCAAATCCCGGACGAGCCCTAGCGTTTTGTGCAAACTGATCGCACGTCAGTGGCTGAGTCAGCGCAAAAAGCTCGCCGTCAATATCAAATGAATTTCTTATTCGATGTGAGCAATTGACACTCGGGTCCGACGCGTGAAGGCGATTACGAAGGTTTCGGGTACAGATGGTAGCAGATGCATGTTAGTACGTCTTGCTTAAAGTGATGAAAAAGTGTTTCCGCCCGGGATCGAACCGGGGACCTTCTGC